>NW_023615124.1:0-260001 GCF_013339695.2 Rhipicephalus sanguineus | reverse complement strand
CTTGCACGCTTCTTTGACAAACCCAACGTTCATATAACGTTCCGGGTTATTAAACCCCTTCGTAACGAAAGCATTTCGTACGTTCCTTAGGAGGTGTGAAAAAAAAACAATAACAAAAAGAAACAAATGGCGCGTCGGGAGGGCGGGATGTGGGGCCTTGCATTAAATACCAGCGGCTGTTCCTTCCAGTACAAAAAATACTGATTCTTAGAAAATGTCCCTACGAAATATATACGCAGAAAAAATATTCTTCATTATGGCTCGACCATGATTAGCTGCATAAAATATCTTTTCGTTACAGAAACATTGCTTCATATGCTGAAAAGGTGCGTCGCTTAAAACCTAATTTATACTGACACAGTTCCATATTTTTTATGCCCCACGATCGCCACATTGACCTGTGCCAGTTGGCTCCAACGCAAGTCGCAGCACCAACACAAAGGCCAGCCTTCTCGCAGGGATAGCAGCCTCGATGATAATTTTCGCGTGAAAGTCTCCTTTATTTTTCCACGTGATGCAAACACTTCAAGAACTTGTGTAAACGAATAGGCAGATATTGTTCATCATCAGCCTTCTCCCTGCATCAAGTAATACAGAATGGAACCGATGAAGACAATAAATACTTTGAAAAGGCGGAAAAATGACCACCATTACGTGATCGCCTTCGTTCCAGGAATGCCCCGCAGGGGCGTCTGCGCAAGCAGGCGTTTGGTGTGTAGCGACACCACGGACCCGAGCTAACGGGGGGTTTCGACCCCTCCCACGCCTAGCCGTGCGTGGCTTTGCCGTGTCCGGGGAAAAGGGGATCCTGGGGGTTGAGCCGACGCCGGGTGATTGGACCTTTAAGGCCCCCCGGCAGAGGCAACACACTTCTTTGGCCCCGGCTTCACGTAGACGGCACCCCTGGGCTGACCCACCCAGGGGAAATCGGCAGTCGCCTTTTCCTGTCTCTCTCTCTCTCCTCACATCTTCGTCTTTCTCTCTCACTTTGCATCTTTTCTGTCCTCTCCTCTCTTCCATTTACTTCCGTTTTTTCTTGGCGGCGAGGGTTAACCTTGTGTATGTGCCCTCTCTTGGGCACATTATATTTGGTTATAGTAGCTGTGTACAGCTGGCGTTGGCATGCCTTATATCAATATAAGTGCTGTTGCGTCCCCATGTTGGGCTCCATGGTGGGCGGCTGACATGGCTGCCGAAATTATACACAATCTATGGCCTCATTCTCCTTTCCACGATTGAATGATCGCCCTGTCACAAAGAGAGGGCGCACCGAAGACACCTTGAATGCCTTGCTTAAACCAAAAGAAATTTTTCCACGCTTCCACGTCATCCACTGCCAAACACTCGAAAAGAATGCCAGAACAATCTCTCCCTTTGTTGTGTCCAAATGCCTCACCGAAACTCTCGGCCACGGTTACCAGGCAACTAGAATGGCTAGCGGAGACCTTCTCCTTGAAGTACAAAGTAAAATGCAATATGAAAAACTGTCCAAACTTGTTTCGTTGGGAACCACACCTGTCTCAGTCACCCCGCATCGCTTTCTGAACAGCTCGCGAGGTGTGGTGTCAGACCAAGACTTGATCGACCTGACAGAAAGTGAACTCCTCGAGGGCTGGAGCGACCAGCATGTGATCAATGTGCAGAGAATTAAAATCAGGCGTGAAGATAAAGAAATCCAGACAAAACACCTCATTCTCACATTTGCCACAAGCACACTGCCAGAACATGTCGAAACAGGATACTTGAAACTAAAGGTCAGACCCTATATCCCCAACCCGCGACGCTGCTTCAAGTGCCAGCGTTTCGGTCACGGCTCTCAGAGTTGCCGTGGCCGTCAAACCTGCGCCAAGTGCAGTTCACATGAACACCCTGCTGACAACTGTGTTGAATCTCCACACTGCGCAAACTGCGACGGTGGGCACCCCGCCTACTCTCGTGCATGTCCTTCGTGGAAAAAAGAAAAAGAAGTAATCACACTCAAGGTTACAGAAAACATCTCCTTTAGGGAGGCGCGAAAACGCCTTTCTTTTGCGCAGGGACCTTCATTCGCGGACGTGGCACGCAAGGGGGCAGTGCCACAAAGGTTCGTGGCGGCCGCGCGTACCACGCAAAGTGGACGGGCGGCAGCGCCATCCGCCCCCTCAGCGGAAGCAGCCTCTGCTGCTCCGCAACCAAAGGGCATGCAGGCCTGGATCTGCAGGCCCAGGGCCTTCTGCTCAGGCAGAAAGCCCCAAAACTCTGACACCCGTGCGCGTTAGCCGCGAGCGGGCATCCAGCGCCTCTGCCGAGGCGATGGACACAATGGCAAGTCCAACGGCGTCTCAAGCGGAAGGAACGGCGCAGCTCGTTGGAGCGCGCCAAAAAAGAAAAAGCCCGCATCACAGGGCCTGGAAAGGGCTCTGTGACATAAGGCAATAGTTGTTCCAGTACACACAGCACTAATTTACACTCAAAATGGATACACAAATTTTACAGTGGAACGTGAGAGGTCTTCTAAGAAACCTCGACGATATCCAAGAGTTGCTACATGAACACTCACCAAAAGTGCTGTGTGTACAAGAAACACATTTAAAATCCAAGAACACGAATTTTCTACGCCAATATGTCATATTCCGAAAGGACCGGGATGATGCTGTGGCGTCATCGGTGGCGTAGCGTTATAGTTACCAAGGAATTGCATGTACCCACTTACCACTACAAACGTCCCTTGAGGCAGTGGCTGTCCGAGCCGTCCTTCAACAACTGATCACAATCTGCTCACTTTACGTACCCCCGCACTACCAGCTCCAGAAACATGAATTTGAGTCCTTAATAGATCAACTTCCAGAACCATATCTGGTCCTTGGAGACTTGAATGCACACAACAGTCTGTGGGGAGACTCTCGCTGCGATGCGCGAGGTCGTCTGATCGAACAGTTCCTTTTCTCTTCTGGCGCATGTCTCTTAAATAAAAACAACCAACATACTATAGCCTCGCAAACAGAACATTCTCGTCCATAGATCTCAGCATAGCATCTCCATCACTTCTGCCCCTAGTCAAATGGAAAGTTATCAATAATCCTTACGGAAGTGACCACTTTCCAATACTTCTGAACATACCAATTACAAATGAATGTCCCCCTCAGGTTCCAAAATGGCTGACTGAGAAAGCAGATTGGGAACAGTTTCGGAAAGTTACACTGTTAAGTTGGACGGACATGGCTGCCTTAAGCATAGACGCAGCTGTAGAATACTTTACAGCATTTCTGATTGATGCTGCAACCAAATGTATTCCACAAACAAGTGGTCACTCTGGAAAACGACGAGTTCCATGGTGGAACAAAGAGTGCGGAAATGCGCGCAAGAAACAAAACAAAGCATGGAAGTTGCTTCGCGACTATCCGACAGCTGAGAATCTTACAAATTTTAAGAACATAAAGTCAGAAGGTAGGAGAACGCGCCGACAGGCAAGAAGGGAAAGTTGGCAGAAGTTTTTATCGGGCATTAATTCATATACGCAGGAAGCTAAAGTCTGGAGCATGGTTAGTAGGGTAGCAGGGCGGCAGGCATATTCACTCCCTCTTGTAAACACACAATGCGACAGCTTGGAGGACCAGGCAAACTCCCTCGGCGCACACTTCGAACAGGTGTCGAGCTCGTCGCACTATACCGAAGCTTTCCAACGATACAAAACACGAATCGAAAAACAGAAACTAGAGCGAAAATCCACAAAACACGAAGCATACAATGAACCTTTCTGTATAGCTGAGCTACAAGCATCGCTTAATTGCTGCAATAATTCCGCCCCAGGCTCCGACCGCGTTGTATACGAAATGTTGAAACACCTGCCATCTGAAACCGAAAAAGCCCTCCTTTCGCTGTATAATGCTGTTGGTTTTCCGGCGAGATCCCCTCGGCCTGGAAAGAAGCCATTATTATTCCCATTTTAAAACAGGGCAAGGACCCGTCCTCAGTTTCCAATTACAGGCCTATAGCCCTAACAAGCTGTCTATGCAAGGTTTTCGAAAAGATGATAAACAGGCGACTCCTACACTTCCTTGAAATAAACTGTCTACTTGACCCATACCAATGCGGGTTTCGAGAAGGTAGATCACAACGGACCACCTGTTACGTATCGAGGCAGAAATCCGTGACGCTTTCGTCCATAAACAATTCTTTCTGTCTGTGTTCCTCGATATGGAGAAGGCCTATGATACCACATGGCGCTTTGGCATACTTCGAGACATCTCACATTTAGGTGTACGGGGTAGGATGTTCACCATAATCGATAGTTACTTGTCCAATCGACATTCCGTGTTCGAGTGGGCACTGTTTTGTCTCGAATATTTGTCCAAGAAACAGGAGTTCCGCAGGGTGGTGTATTGAGTTGTACACTTTTATTATCAAAATGAATTCCTTGCAGTCCATCCCACGTAACATGTTTTATTGCACATATGTCGATGACGTACAAATCGGCTTTACATCTTGCAATCTCGCAATGTGCGAGCGGCAGGTGCAACTTGGTTTGAAGAAGGTAACTAAATGGGCAGACGAGAACGGGTTCAGCCTTAACCCGCAAAAAAGCACTTGCGTATTATACTCAAGAAAGAGAGGCATCCCCTGATCCGGACATTCACCTCCACGGCCAGCGAATACCGGTGAAAACGGAGCAGAAATTCCTAGGTGTAATTCTAGACACGAAACTAACTGTCATATCACACAAAGTATATAAAAAACAAGTGCATAAAAACAATGAATGCTGAAAGTGTTGTCACGCACTACTTGGGGTAGTGACACAAAGTCTGATGAATTTATATAGAAGCCTCATACGCACGCGCCTAGATTACGGGGCGATAACCTATCAGTCTGCGACACCAAGCGCCTTGAAGATGCTTGACCCTGTCCATCATCTAGGCATTCGACTTTCTAGGTGCTTTTCGTACTAGCCCCGTGGAAAGCCTTTATGTCGAATCGAACGAGTGGTCGTTACACCTCCAGAGATCCTACCTCTCTTTTGTATATTTCCTCAAGGTGAACGCGAATGGAGAACACCCCTTACACTCCTATCAATGATCTGTCCAGTTCAATCCTGTTTGAAAACCGTCCTGCCATGAGAAAGCCTACGCGCTTCGTGTGAGGAGCCTAGCTGAAGAAATGGGTGTGCCACTTCTTGAACACCGTCTGCTGGCTCCTGCGCATATCCCCACCGTGGCAGTGGAAACTCATAGATTGCGATGTATCCTTCGTGGAAGTTACTAAGCACGCGCCTGCTGCACAATCCGTACACACTTCCTCGAACTCCAGCACAAATACACTTTTCCAGAATTTTTACCGATGCCTCTAAGTCTCACACTTCTGTGTCCTACGCCGCGGTCGGTCCATCCTTTTCAGATGCCGGCGTTCTGCATCCTAACACAAGCATTTTCACAGCAGAGGCATATGCGATATTGGTGGCCGTTAAACACATTAAACAATTAAAAATAGACAATGCAGTTATATATACAGATTCCCTAAGTGTAGTAAAAGCTTTAAAAAGTTTGAAAAAACATAGAAACCCTGTCCTTGTTTCTCTTTACTCACTCATATGCACTATCTACACGTTCGGACAGCATGTTGTTGTATGCTGGGTGCCAGGGCATCGCGAGATCGAAGGGAACGTGTTGGCGGACCGGCTGGCGGCATCCGTTCACGGAAACGCTGCCGATACACCCATGACTGTCCCTGCACTGGACCTGAAGCCCTTCCTAAAACTTAAGCTCAGGGCTCATTGGCAGCACCTATGGAATAAGGAAAAGCAAAATAAATTACATCTTATAAAACCGCACCTTGGTAATTGGCCGCCGATATCCAAGCACGTCGTACACAAGTAACACTCTGCAGACTCCGAATAGGACACACACATAGTACACATACATACCTTTTGTCCGGAGGCGACCAACCGTTGTGTGACCACTGTGGCGACCCCTCACTGTACTCCACATCCTACTGCAATGCAGGGAACTAGACGCTTCAGGAAAAAGCATTTCTCATCAATATACCTCCAGTTCCCACTCCATCCCGATATGTTCGTTGGCAAAGAACCTCTCTTTAAGTATCAGTCCCTCTGTGAATATCTCAAGGATGTAAATTTCAATGTTATTTTTCCAGGCGCTCCGTAGCGCGGTCTCATCATTGAGGCTGCTGCTGCGGTAATTCTTTCAAAGCAAGCACCTGCCTCCGGCCTTTGGGCTCAAAGGCCTTGAGAAGGCATTCGTGCTTTTTCCCGCCTCTCACTTGTAAATATCATACTCACTCGTCATTCATCCCACACCCATAGATCACATCACTTGTCACTGCCATAATTTTATACCTTATACACCCCTTTTACGCTTCCTTAGAGCGCGTGATTTTAGGCCTCTATACAGCCAAAATACACCCTGTCATCGAAATCATTGGTCATCGCCAACACCACACAGAAGACATGGCGCTCTTTGGCCACCCATGGCCCTTGCGCCACAAAACCCCACTAATCATCATCATCATCGTTCCAGGAATGTGCGAAATCTCCAAGATCAACGAAGCCGGGTCAGCATATCGCATGTTGCGTTGGACCTCTCTTAAAAAGTAATCTTTTTTTTTTAGCAGAGTGCAGTCAGCGCAGTCATTAACGCAGCCACCTGCACAGACCTCCCTAGCACGACTCTCGGCAGCACCATTGTCATCGTAGTTATTCTGTTTTTATTGCGAAATATTTCATGTGTGTGCAACTGGGCATTGAAACAATACGATTGTCATTGCAGTAAAAAAAAAACAAAAAAGCGATATATTCGGGGAAGTTCTGCAATGTCCTGGTAAACTGCAGCGGTATGCTAAGTAAGATTAACAAATAAAGGGAGCTGGCCGTTCCCAGTGATCCAACCCCGCCAGATGAATGTCAGTAAACCGCCTACTAATTGGATGGTCACAAAGCTGCGCTTGCTGCCGCAGTTGCGTAATTTAGCAGCTGCTCTGAGCTTCTGCTCAGTCCTAGATAAAATTTCATATGATCAGTACATACATTGCTGCTGTATATTAGGGAGCTATATCTATAACATACCCTTTGCTATGTGCCACGTGTCAAAATAATGAAGCATTCCAGGCCTTTTCTGCCTGCAGAATGTCCTAATAGCAGGATGGCGATCTGCAAAATTAGGCACCTTCTAGAGAAGACGGCAGAGAGAAGTAATATGCAAGTGCTCCTTTCTGTCAACAAAGTTCAAACAGTGGAGTATTTTTTTGTGTGCAGCCTATCAAAAAATTACACCATCTCCCGCTAAAGGGTATCATGAGGCGATGCGAAGCCGGAGCACTTGCACGATCGCGTTCCGTTGGCGTTCGTTGGGCATGCTACCGACCTCGCGTCGTGGAACGCGAAGAGGGACGCTACGCGCGTCGTATCTTCCATCTAGCCTGGCCGTTAATTCTCACAGGGCGAGCGGGGAACGCGATCCACAGGCGGGCGAGAGGCGGGCAGCGTAGGAGAGGAGAGAGAAGGGGAGGGGACGCGCATGCGCTCGAGCTCATCCCGGCGTTGCGCAGGAGAGAATTTCGGCATGTCTAGCCCGCGTTTCAGAGGAAGAGTGGAAAGGTGGAGGGGAGAGGAGGATGGGAGAGGGAATATGGAGAGGGAAAGGGGAGAGGGTGTGCGCATGCGCAGTAAGGGTGGTCACGCCGCACCCCCCCACCACCACCACCGGATTGAGCTCCGCCTTAAGATACTTCGCATCTAAAATACAGGGATTGAGTACACGCAGCTGGCTTCGATGTCTTGATGTCAGCCAACTTGTACAGCAAAATATTTTATTGGATAAAATTGTTTAGAGCACATCGAAAGGCATCATGCAACTTTGTGCTCTTTCGCTTTCAGTAACTTGCATAAAAAGCGTAGATCCTAATGTATGCCATTGTTTGCATTACAATCACCACAGATAGTGCTCTACATTGTGTGGCATTGCTTTGTTTGGAACTTGGTTTAGTATTAAATAATGGAGCCTTGCAGGCTGTGTATTAGGTCCAGCTTTACCTGTGGTGAGCGAGCGGATTGCGATGCCCAGTTCCAAAAGGTGGAAGCTTCTCACCAATGCCTCCTTCTCCATTGAAGCGCGGCTTGGCACAGCAGCTGACTGTGAACAAACATGATTTGTAGAACTTGGTAGCAGTGGACTGAATAATTCGCCTTATTTGTACTTGCCTGTCTAACTTGCACCTGCTCACAGTGCACAAGTTGGTTGGTGCGACCGCACAGCAGAGTAGGTGCAGTATTTTGCGTAATGCCCTGGTGAGCCGCAGCGGCCATCAACAACCAAGTCCACTTCAGCCCCTGCCATCACTTGTCAGGCGAGTCTACTTGTCCCTGAAAAGCTGTGTAGACAAATGTCTCTGACATAACACCAATGATATGCTATAGGTATTTGTAACTCCAAGGTCTCTTTTAGCGCATGACAGATGCCATTTAGTTTTGTGTACAGTATGGTCTACTGTTAAAGCGACGACTCAATGCGAGTTTCTCATAGCGCTGGTGCCCCAACTGCAAGTGGCTGTAGAAACAATGTCCATGCACGAAATCGGTGTGTCGAAAGGAGTCAGAAGTGCCAACCACTAGTTATCTACTGCACGTTTTTGTAACTGTGCTCTTTCGAGAGAGAAAAATCTTTACATAGCTGCACGCAAGTGTTCTTTTCATAGCAGACCCCTCTGTGCTTATAATGTAACTTCATGACACAAACATTTTCCACTGCCACTTGTTGACTCAAGAAAAAGCCTGGTCCACAGTTACAAGTCTTAGTTAGGTGTATTAAGAAATAGTATAATAGGCTTTACAACTTCTTTGCACACTATGTCATGCTGCTTAGCAAAGGAACATATAACTTTACATGCAGGGCTTACTTTTCTTGCTGTAGCACATATTTGTAATAACTTTTTATGCAGGACTTCGTTTTTCTTACTACAAACTTAGGAAAACAAATATTCTGAAATTTAGGGTTCCATATACAACAAAACTTGTCGTATTGACTGCAGGCAGCAAGTAGCACTTCTGATGAGTGTAAAAGGATCTCTCTGTGATGGCCGCCATGTTCAGATACTTCAGGCAGCGAAGCACTGCAGCTATGGGGCATCCGGAAAACAGGATGACAGCTGCTAGAACATTTCCAGCAGGCTTTGCGCCCACCATTGGTTGGCTTTGCCAGCTGGTGACATGATTTCGTTTGCAACTGCTCTCAAGAGTGAGCATGGTGCCAAGCACCATGTACTTGTTGACACATGTTGAGAGGCAGATGCGACATTTCAATAGTAGTGGTTCAAGACAGCCTCGGAACACCAGAAACTTGCACTCATCCTGAGGACTAGCCGTGGGTTCCGTATCAATGCAAACAATAAAAAGATCAAATGAATGCATAACGCATGCAGAATAGCAACATGCATTGGGATTCACACTTTACTCCAATTCTTCATAAACAAGTAGCACAACTTAAGTTTGCACATTTTGTGCATGTGAAATGCTATTCGTCACCGGGCTCTACAGAAATTTTGGTTAGTTAAAAACGAGCTGACTTAAGGGAAAGTAAGCTACTTATACCATGGTTAAATTTCCTTCCTTTCTGGTAACCAGTGCAAGGACATTGCCACCCTGCCTAAATCAAAGTTCAGTACTCAAATGATGTTTCATTCAGCCTCCTTTTTGTTGAAATTACGCCGATATGACCCGAACTGAGGACTGTGGAAACGAATGTATGAGGGTCACTTAGCCCTAAATTGTCTTGTTTCAATCCGTGAGTACTACTACTGCACACGATGTAGCGCTTGTCATAAATGAACTTGCGTCTTCGTAGTGTGGCTGATCGCCAGCACGCAGCAAAAGCCCACGGGTGATAGCGCTTCTATTTCATGGCTAGGCTCTACTGCAGAAGCCGCCGCTGTCTCCCTTGCAAGCACAGTAAATTCGTGTGAGCGCTGAACAGGACGATTAGCTATGGACAGGCGATAATTCTTAGAACATCCAGGATCTCTCCACTCTGTTTGGAGACAATGCTGGTAGCCAAAAAGCTGTCGCGACGCCGAAGAAACGTTGTTTTGTGTTTGAGTCGTGCCTCTGCATTGGTCTCGCATTCCACTTCATGGTCGCTTGGAACATGCTCGACGATGACATGAAAGCTCAAAAAGGGTGACAGAGAAGGAAATACAAACCCCCGAAAGGAAGGCTCAAAGTTTGCACTAAGCCGCGCAAAGCTCGATGAACAGGGAAGCTGATTGTCCTCATGTTTATTTATTGCTGTATCTTATAGGCAGAACTTGGCTTTAGCAAGGTTGAACGTGGCTTGAACTTGGCTGTAGTGAGGTTGAACTTGGCTTCTTCATCGGGAGTGCCTTTTAGCTTCAGGCGACCCATGGCTGCGTATGGTTAGGCGCGAGCTGTACGCTTCATTTTTAGTGGGCCAGTGGTGAGCAGTGATATTTACCCAATTTCTGTGGCACATACCTATTTATGACGATGATAGTTTTCTGGTTCGTCGGACAAAGAACGATTTGCTAAACAGCTTCGCTGTTAAAAACCCAAGCTCGTTCAAGCTCAATCAGCGCATCCTTTAGGGTTCTCAATTCGATAAGAGAAACCCTGCGCGCATGAATATAAAAGGCTGAATGAATGAAGGCAAGCAATTTTCGAGGGCTCGTTTCTTTGTTTGACACAACCTTAATGAAATCCAGCAGATACTGAAGGCAAAGAAGGTATAGGGAACTTTAATTGTACTGTTTTAAGTTTATTGTAATATCTGTGATATAGATGTGAAGAAAGTAAAGTGGACGAAAAGACAACTTGCCGAACCTGCGACCTTCGGATCCGAAGGTCTCAGGCCACAAAAATCACAGCATATCCACAAAGCAAATGATCACAAGTGGGCGAAGCTCGGGGGGATCATTAACCGTGAATGCCCTCGTACATTGCCCACTCGATCATGCAAAGACGTGACAACACGTGTGTACAGTATATACAAAGTTGTTTATTAATCACACTGCGTATATGGTGTTGAGATGTGGGCGGCGTCTTGCTTTCATTATGACCGCCTTATGATCGGTGAAATGTAAAGCCAAAGGTTCTTGTATGGGAATCAACCTGAAATTTGAGAAGAGGTCATGCAAGTCCCTCTGATCGAGCCTGAAGGAAGGGCGGAGCTGGGCAGCCTTGTTTCTTTCTCTTCCGTTTTCTCTTTCTTTTCCTCCTCTCGTTTAGTCTTTTTCTCTATTTTTCTTTATTTCTATTTTTCTTTATTTCTATTTTCTATTTCTCGCTTGCTTCCTCTTTTTCAATTTTTATATGTGATTTTGCCTGCGCCCACTCGTCATCATTCGCTTTGTGGATATGCTGTGATTCTGAAATTTTCCTCATTGGCATCACCGTCAAGGCGCTCAAAGAACAAGAGGAAGAAGGCTTCTCTGGCGCGAGCGCGAGAGGGAGCGCCTTCAGTACTAGCGGCTGGCTACGGCGTGACGGGAGACAAGGTCCCAGCTAAAGGAGCTTCACCCCTAAAAAACTTCACCGACACTACGATGCGCTTCAGTGTACTTTCTTTACATAACGCAGCAGACTAGCGCATGATGTAAAGTTCCTTCGCGGAGAGATTGAATATCTTCAGCTATTTGCATCCTTGGATGTTTTGGGCAGTCACTGAAAACCAGCAGGTATTTCAACGTGTCTTGTCCTGATTCGTCCCTACGCATGACATGGCTTCGACAACTGCACAACAGTTCATCCGACATTGCTGTGTGCGAATGAGTTTGAAAACTATAGGGAATAGAATAGATTCTTTCATAATGTTAACATCCAAAACCATGCTTTGCATGTTTACCTTAGCATGCTCTACCGCGGAAATGATGTTCTATGCTTATATATGTTTGAGCTGTTGCATGCAATAGTGACCCTTCACCGAGGCACTTCAGCTGTTGGCAGGCACTGAAGCAAAGAAAGAACACTTATCTACTCATTCAGTTTGAGGTGACGGGGTGTATTTCTGAAGGTGTTCAGAGTTGCAAAAAATGCGTGTATTTAAAAAAAAGAGAGAAGGGAGTGATTTATACACAGAAACTTCTTTTCTTTTTGCAGGGAATTGTACATGCTAGGTGCTGGTGAAACAATGAAATGGATTTGTGCAGAGACACTTTGCTTTTTGCAGGAAGGTCCACACGGTCGGTTCTGGTGAAACACTGAAGTCCATAGAGTGCGGTTACAGCCTTCTTTTCTTGCTGTGAATTTCGTCTGGGGATGGAGTCATACATTCCCTTTCCACGTCCTCTCTTCTGTAACAGAGTAAAATTACTATAAATACTATTAGTCACGCTAATAATATGACTTAGCGTTTCTTAACTTGTTGGCGCAGTTGAAGAAGCCTGGCGCCAACGACAACATGAAAACGCTTCACAAATGCCTTCCGACAGATTTATTATAAGTGCCTCGAAATGTTGTAACACACTCAACGCTCGGGGCAAGGTTTCTCCAAAGTTGTAAAACGTACTGTGGAATTTCCTAGCCGCACATTTCAAGTTGCCACAACGGAGCCTCTCTGCGATACCTTTCTTTAGAAGCGCTGTAAATCTGGAGGCTGAATCAATGTTCAAGGCTAACCATTACGGCCGACCGTTGTAACAGCCAAACCATTACAGTAACACGTCACAGTCGCTTCAGGCGTCGCTAATGAGAACAAAGGCAAAAACCAATATTGCAAACGAGCCGCGTCAAAACCGTAAACACGTTCAATAAGGCGATACTACGTCACAACCCCTTAATTCCCTTCTGGATTAAGTAGCACTTTTTAACACACAGAGAACAATTTACTGCCATGAGAGGCCGATACTCTTTTAACAACAAAGCTACTTTTTTTGTACTCAGTACCTCGGTTCCTGATGCGTTGCTCTTCCGATTATATTTATTGAAGTGTCTAAATGATTTATTTCTTTATGTTGGCCTAAATTGCGCAGAGGCTTACAGAAGGCTGTGGGGTACATAAAATAACAAAACTGAACAAAACTAACGTGAAAGT
Source organism: Rhipicephalus sanguineus (assembly GCF_013339695.2). Lineage (NCBI taxonomy): Eukaryota > Metazoa > Arthropoda > Arachnida > Ixodida > Ixodidae > Rhipicephalus > Rhipicephalus sanguineus. Next base: position 246,973 of record NW_023615124.1, on the reverse strand, counting down.
AATAACATTCATATATGTGATACGTATGATGATACGATGTTAGACTGATGAAACTGAATTCAAAGTAAGGTTCGATGATAAGTACAGCGCATACAAAAGAAAAAAAAATGTTAGCGTACCGTTGTCCAAGTGCCAGATAGCGACGACTCGCAAGTGCAAACATGTTCCCTCCATTTTTTCAGTCTCGACGCTTCGACAGCAGGTGGGACACTCACAGCGCGCCTTGTAGAAAAGGTAGCGATCCTGCAAATGAAAGAGTAAATAAAAATTACACCTCGCTGTGTTCCCAGGTCTGCAAACTAATTGTCCGTAACCACAGGTTGTCCACACACTTGTTTACCCATCACCAGCAATTTAAGCTGTATCAAATTGTACTTGTGCGTGCTGCGGCGGCACTGCAAGGCCGACTGTAAGATAAAATTTCTCGTGTGCACGGTACACACCATGCCCTAGACTTATTCACTTCATTATACCTTACAGGCCCCGTGGGAAGTATTGAGTAAGGGGGGCAGCATGGTACAAGTGACAAAAAGAAAACCGACGCATGACAGCCAAAAATGTTTACTGTAATAACGTGCTAGTATAACAGGTTTATAAATGAAATACATAGGAAAGCAATGCTTGGAATTGTAAAAAATAATGAAAAAAAAAGTTATCTTCAATCACTCGAACTGTTAAGCGTGCCACACGATACGTGGAGAGAAAATTTTGTTCTTTTCATTTATCGTAGTTGAAGTATATAGATGCTGTCTAAATTTCAAAACGATGAACTAACAATTCGAAATCCAGGCGTCATGGTAATCATGAATCTGTACTATCTCAACTTTCTGACGTTCTACGGAAACTTACATTCACTTTGTCCATTTGCATCTTCATTTGGCAATCTGGTTTGTTGGGACAATCCACGTACAGAGCACCAAGTACAGCGTTTAGGTGGCGAGCTTTGATCATCTGAGAAAAAAAAGCAACAAAAAAAAATAATTGAAACGGCGACTTCCGTGTGTGTCGCCCCTTTGTCGCTTGTTTCCTTTTTCTTTTAAGTTGCACCGATATAGACCGCTCCAGTGTTTATTGATATATACTTTGAGACGACGATAAGCTTTTGATTTGTTGAAATCGAATAATGCATGCGAAATGATGTCTGATCTTGAGGCTTGATGAGCAAGCCTCGCATTGCGTCTTCTTTAGTGTCTTACGCGCAACGTAACCTGAAATATAGTTAGTGAGCATATCGTGGCTTTATTTTGTCACATATTCCCGGCGATCTGTGCGTCACGCGAGTGCAGTCCCCGCGACACTGAAGTCTCCACCATTAGTGAGACTGTCAGTGACGCCAACTGTGGCCGGCGTGTGTAGCTTCACGCCCCATTCCCACTTGAAAGGGAGCTGATTATTTGCGGCAGCTTATAAAATGCATTTATGGTCACCAAAAATTGGGCAGCATTTGGGTGGTCATCTGTACGTTAGGACTGCCACACAATTCCGATTACATTTTTCAACTTGTCCCGGCTTAAAATTTTCCAGCTTGTCCTGAGGAATTCGAGCAGTTGTACTTATTCTCAGTTGTGACATGGAGCCGTTCTGCTGTGCTTGAATAAAGGAAACCCCTTATTCCGTTGGATTTGGGTAGAGGGCTTTTTTGACGTTCGGGAGGTCATTACTCGGAATTAACCTGTTAATGTTTCTTTAACTGCTCTGAGTTGGCCCCACGGGGCCACAAGCTTTCTCGACTCTGTCGGAATGCAAAAACGACACCTTAATACTCTCATCGCCAACAATGTGAAAATCTGGTGCCACCTTCAATTTTTCAAATTAATTGGGATATATGAGCATTCCTGGTGCTTGGCATCACATTTAACCTCACACTTTGACTCTCATTCTTTCACGCTTCTTTGACAAACCCAACGTTCACATAACAGTGCGGGTTATTAAACCCCTGCGTAACGAAAGCATTTCTTACGTTCTTTAGGGGGTGTGGAAAATCGAAAACAAAAACAAATGGCGCCTCGGGAAGACAGGTTGTGGGGCCTTGCATTGGATACCAGCCCCTGTTCCTTCAAATACAAAAAAATAATAATAATTCTTAGAGAAGGTCCCTACGAAAAAGATTCGCAGAAAAAATATTGCTCATTATGGTTCGACCATGATTGGCTGTATAAATAATATCTTTTGCTTACAAAAACATTGCTTCATTTAAGCGGCATGTGTAAGTAGACGAAAACTTTTCCACTACTATTCTGAAAAGGTGCGTCGCTTAAAACTTAATTTATACTGACACAGTTCCATATTTTTTGTGCCCCACGATCACCACATTGACGTGTGCCAGCTGGCTCCAACGCCAGTCGTAGCAGCAACAAAAAGTACAGCCTTCTCGCAGAGATAGCAGCCTGGATGATCATTTTCGCGTGAACGTCGGCGTTTACGTTTCCACGTGATGCAAATACTTCAAGAACTTGTGTAAACGATTAGGCAGATATTGTTCATTTAATTATCAGCCTTTTCCCTGCATCAAGTAATACAGAATAGAACTGGTGAAGACAATAAGTACCTTGAAAAGGCTAAAAATGACCACCATTACGTGATCGCAACAGTTCTTCGTTCTAGGAATCTCGTGTGAAATCTCCAAGATCAACGAAGCCGGCTCAGCATATCTCATGTTGCGTTGGGCCTCTCTTAAGAAGTATTTTTTTAGCAGAGTGCAGTCATCGCAGCCATGAACACGGCCACCAGCACAGACCTCCCTAGCACGACTCTCGGCAGCGCCATTGTCACGGTAGTTATTCTGTTTTTACTGCGAAATATTTCATGTGTGTGCGACTGTGCATTGAAACAATGGCTTTGTCATTACAGTAAAAAAAACAAAGAAATGCGATCTACTCGAGAAAATTGTGCAAGGTGATGATAAACTGCAGCGGTACGCTAAGCAAGATTCAGAAAGTGAGGGAGCTCGCCCTTCTCGGTGACCCAACCCCGCCAGATGAATGCGAGGAGACCACCCGAGTTACTGCTTTTCTTGGCAGTACCTTGGCTGCTTCTGCTTATTCTTGTTAGCAGGAATTGATCGTTTCTTTCCGTCACTGAATCCAGTTACTACTTGCCGAATCTTGTGAATCATCGATTGATGCTGGAAATATGGCTGAACCCTCAGTGGAAGGGATCTAAATGTCTTCTTCCTGCTGTAGTTCTGGTTGCCGAAGCTGGTGCTGTACAACTGCATGAATGTGTTTACATAGGTGAAAGTGCACGAAGAAGTCCATAGATGTGCACTGAAACCCATGTACACAGACAGCACATTCATCACAGCTGTAGCCACAGGCCTTGCAATCTGTGTCCTTGGCTGTAACACTAGGTTGTATTTGTGTATGACTGCGATGTCACTGTCCACTCCCTGTCATTTACTTTTGATACAGCCATTAATTTGATGATATGCATTCCTTCACAATGCCTCTTGTAATTTGCAGCAGTTCGGTGGTCTGTCCTGCCTTTGACGTTCGAAATGAATACCTTCATGAGGCGGTCACGTGAGCTCGATTAAAACAACGAGCAGATGTCCAGTCTTGTCTTTTGCTTCCCTCCTAAGTAGTTGGTCTTCAAGTCATCGTGCATAGATTCAACATGATTGTTGGTTGTGAGACCTGCCAACTCCCTGTAGCAGAGTGCCCACTGTTCAGGACGGTAGCTGTATGTACTTTCAAAGTACTCAATGAAGGCTTTTAGTTCCTTCTTGTCTTTCTCTGCAATGAATTCCTTGAACAACTCATTAAATGTGACCTAATTTTTGCATTGCATAAGTCTTTGATGGCTTCAAAAAACCTTACCCATGTGGCTGTTGACGTGATTTTGGATAGTAGGTATGCACATGGAACTTTATGACTATCAGTGCTGATTGCCATGAGTGTTGTTAGTTGGAGCCAATACTTATTTGTACCATGTGTTCAATACACACTCCAGTACTGCCTCGTTCTCTTAAAAAGTCTTGCTCTGCTTGATTCATTAAGGCCATTTCAAAGCAGTCAATTTGGTTTTGATTCAAGGTGTTTTCATTGGCATAGACCACTTGGGAATCTGATCATTCTGTCATTCTGGTCTCTCTGTTATGAATGGTAAATTTTGACTTGTTTTCTGAATCCTTTTGCTGTCAGAAGGGATACTGGGTCTCGGTCATCGCTTAGTGTTGAACGCATGCTGCTAATTATCATCAAGTTATAAAGGGAGAAAAACGCAACAAGGAGTGGTCTAGACTCAGTTGCAGAGGAGACCTTTGAAATTTGTGGAAACATTGTGGTTGTGACTGGCGCACAATAGGAATGATCACGGCTCATTAGTTAAGTTCGTAGTTGTGCGAAATACTCAAGGTAGCATGAAATATACACGAATATAAGCATCTGATCATATGTTCAACGCAGCTTCCCTATTATTTTTCTACCAGGTATTATGTTGGATCCATCACAATGTCAGAAGATTTTCTGAGCAGTACTTAAGTAGCAGTTGGGGAACGCTGCACAGTTTGATCATAATGTGTCACGAACCAGAACTGCATCCCTTCTCATTCGTTGGTTCAGGAAGTGGAACGAGTGGAACGTCGCAGTTTGGAAAGTTTAGTTAAACAAGAATCACAGTTGCTCTACATAAACAGTACATTGAATAGTTTCAGTGAGTATGGATGCATGCTTCTATTTCAAACTAACATGCATGTCAACCAAGTCGCAGCTTCTGCATACACCCCTTTGGTATCCTCACAGAGCTGAGCACTTCATCAATGTATCTTTTATGTCTGTGGATAGCTGACTGCATCAGTTCTTTGCAGTGGCACAACAGTCATGACCAGAGGTTGGTAATTGAAAATGACATGGAGCTCATGGGCGCTGAAAACCTTCTGGCTCGAACGTAGTGGGATTGAATCCCGGCTGCATGTCAATGGAGGCAATATGCTTGAGGGCCATCTGCTTAGATTTAGATGCACGTTAAAAAAACCCAGGTGCTCAAAATATCTGCGGCGCTTCACTACTTCATGCCTCATATTCGTATCATGGTTTTTGGACATAAAACCCCTACATTTTTTATTATTCAACCTATTTTTGCAACGTTTGTTGTGAATTAATCACAATTCTACTGTTTATAAAGACTGCTTCAGTGTATTATTCAGTCAGTATTATTGAAATTTTGGCATTTTTGTGAGGCTGAATGTTTGATTGCCTTCCAAACCATGTCAAGCAAACAGAAAGAAAGCAGAACAAGCAGGGTTTTCCAGTGCCTTTTGGGAAGTGTTGGCATTTCCCAATACTAAAGCAATCCAGAACCTCTGGTCATAATACTCATGCTGATAAGGGCACACAAGGCTTCTAAAAAAAATGCAAATCTAGTCGGTTAAACTTGTATAATACAAAAGTAACGCAGCAGGAGCAAAAGTAGTCGATGCATTACATGCAACCATAGCAGAATTATAAATACACATATATAAATATATACATAAAAATATACATAAAAATATACATATATACATAAAAATATGTACATGTATACATAAAAAAGAAATAGTGCAACACATCTAAAAAGATGGATAGGAAATGGGCGCAGAAGGCTGCACTATAAATCCAATTTACTAATCATGTTCTAGAAAGGCGCAGGATAAATTTAACCTGCTACTTTACGTTTTTTCCTGGCAGCAGCAATGTGCCTTGATTTTGTTTCTTGTGTGTTCCTGTTTACAAATGTAATGTGGTAATGTGCGGCAGAATATTTTAAGAAATTTCTCAGTGCAGCCAACTGAACAGAAAATAGCTTGCCGGATTGGCCTCCTTCCCACCAGATTTTTGCACTCACTGGAAAAATGTGCACAAATAGTTTATTTCATGTCTGAAGGCCGAATCTAATTTTATGTAATTCAGACATGATTCAGAGGTTGCTGCAATGTAACCGAAGAGTTGCTCGGGTACACCACTTTCCTTGAGTAGTGCAAAGAATTGGTGTCGTCCATGGAGAGAGCCACCATCCGCTTCAAGAAGTGTTCTCTCGCATGTGCACTCGCTAGTCCTCAGTTCAAGAAACTCTTCACAAGAGTACCAGCGACATGGTACACAACTTTTTCATATACCATGCCGGTGACATCTTGTGAAGATGCCTGTAGATCGAATAAGACAGAGGCCTGCTGCGTGCTGTGGCTTGTGGTTGGTATGCTGCTAGGTGACAACAATGCAGATGCACTCTCCCAGTTGGTGAGGAAAGCATTTGTTGTCACCTCACAGTTTCCTTGAGAAAGCTTGAAGAGATTGCCAATCCAAATATGTTTTAGAGCCGCCACGAATTGGTATACATTTGGTGTCTCATTGCAGCCATGTTTTTGACGAATGATTCCAAAAAAGTTTTCTAGGGGATCTTGCTGCAATCGACCTGTGAAAAGATGAGTGAAATCAAAGTCCACTTTTAAATCAGCCCACAGCAACAACAAGGCTTTGATTGTAATCTGCCAAATTTTAATAGTGTGCGGCTGCTTGTCCCGAGGACTACCAAAGTGCCATTGGGCAATCCAACTGATGCACGACTCAAGGAAAGCATGGTGTTCCGACCCATCAGTCATTCCATACCGCAACTTGTCGTCCTGATTTTTCAGGGTCGAACTGTCCATGCTGTCAGAAAGCTTATCCATTCTTTCTGTAAACTGAGCTGTAAATTTAGCATCAAGAGGAAGCTTTTGAATGGGAATGAGAGTGAGGCAAAGGGCGTCCTGTCAGCAAAGGGCGTCCTGTAGATATGTTGGTCTTTGAGCATTCTTGACAGGCTGACATTGTTTGACGCTTGATCACAGATGACCACTTTTACCAAAAGACCTTTTCAAGCTACTGAATTACATCTAATATTAGTGTGTGCATTGCAAGAGCTGACGTTGCATTGTGCGACACTGCATAGGCAACTGGCTGCATCCAACATCTCGATATGCCAGACACAGTTATTAGAAGGGCTGTATTTGCCACACGAGTAGACCTTGTGTTTTCATCATCTATGTAGCCAATTACTACATCTTTTGACTGATCGTACATAAAATTTCTTTTGAAGGCTATTTCATCGAATCAAAGACAGCCTGCTTTGTCTTGCAGAGGCCAATCTTTAATAATTGATTCTATTGCATTCATGGCACCTGGAATGATACCAGGTGTCATTGGGATGTCTGCGAGCCAGCGCCCGAGTGTCCGCACATGTGGCAAGTGAAGCATTTCTCTGAGGAATCGGTAGGCCTTTGGAGAATTGAAGAACAAATTGAGAGCGAATTGTTTCATTCGTTTGGGCCATTTTTTTTTATTTTGGAAATGTACCAAGCCTGATTTGTGCTTTAGGCAGTTCAAAAAGGTCCTTTGGCAAATCCGGTTCAAGCTTGCGTAAAGCCTCCCGCTGCGTTGCTCGCCTCGCCTCGTTCCTTTTTCTCATCTGACCGAGTGTCTTGCGGTACCTTTCACTTCGTGAGTGAAGTGTTAGCAGTGTAGCGAAGCGATCGAACTTGGTAATGGGTCGTCCTCTCGAACACCTCCTCCGAACTGACGACAACCAGCATAGTGCATGATGGTCGGTGACGACATCAAATGGGCGACCATACAAATAAGGTCGGAACTTCTTAAGGGCCCAAATGATTGCCAGGCATTCTTTCTCAGTAACGGTATAGTTGGTCTCAGCTTTAGTAAGCGTACGACTTGCATATGCCACGACGTATTCCGGGAACCCAGGTTTGCGCTGCGCAAGGACAGCGCCGAGGCCAACACCGCTGGCGTCCGTGTGTACTTCTGTAGGGCCGTAGGGTCGTAGTGGCGTAGTATCGGAGGAGACGTCAACAAACTACGGAGCTTTGCGAAAGCGTCATCGCACTCTGACGACCACGAATTGAGGGGCCCGTTGCTGCCAAGGAGCTTCGTCAGCGGCGACATAATAGTCGCGAAGTTGCGGATGAAGCGCCGAAAGTAGGAGCATAGTCCTACGAAACTGCGCAGTTCTTTGACCGACGTAGGTTTGGGGAACTCTGACACGGCCCGAAGCTTGGCTGGATCGGGGAGAATTCCGTCCTTGGACACGACGTAGCCCAGTATTGTCAGCTGCCGTGCTGCAAATCGGCACTTCTTTAGATTCAGTTGTTGCCCGGCGTCGCTCAAACGCGTCAACACAGCAGCTTCTTTTTGGTGCGAGGGGTGTGCACAGAGCTGTGTTTCCTTCTCCCACTTTTTGGTGTTTTTTGAGTCTGCTCCGCGCGGCTGCCCTCGTTAGAACATTGGAGGCCGCTCGGACCAGGCTCAGCTGTAAAAAAAAATGACATGGAAGAATGCAAAGGTATAGGCTTTCATCAGTCTTGTAGAAAGAGAAAAAGTCATGAGTAAGCTATCAGGGCACAATCACAGGGCTACTAATGGACGGACCGCTATGTGCTGCCATGCCATTTTTCATTGCAAGCGATGTGTATTCTGCGACTGAGACAGGAATAATTTTATCCTCAAAGAACCCCGCAGGGGCGTCTGCGCAAGCAGGCGTTTGGTGTGTAGCGACACCACGGACCCGAGCTAACGGGGGGTTTCGACCCCTCCCACGCCTCGCCGTGCGTGGCTTTGCCGTGTCCGGGGAAAAGGGGATCCTGGGGGTTGAGCCGACGCCGGGTGATTGGACCTTTAAGGCCCCCCGGCAGAGGCAACACGCCCCTTTGGCCCCGGCTTCACGTAGACGGCACCCCTGGGCTGACCCACCCAGGGGAAATCGGCAGTCGCCTTTTCCTATCTCTCTCCCACATCTTCGTCTTTCTCTCTCACTGTTCACCTTTCCTGTCCTCTACTCTCTTCAACTTACTTCCTTTTTCATGGCGGCAAGGGTTAACCTTGTGTGGGTAGCCAGCCTTGGATACGCCATATTTGGTTATAGCGGTAACGTACAGCTGGCGCTTGCAGGATGTGCTTTTCACACTTCCTGCAGCGTCCCCTAGTTGGGCTCCGTGGTGGGTGGTTGGCGTTACTGCCGAAACATACGACATCCTATGGATAGCTCTTTCCCGAAACTTCCCGATCGTCCCCATAAGAGGGGGCGCACCGAAGATGTATTTCGCTTTGTTGGACACCAGACAGAAACCTTTCCACGTTATCATGTCGTACATTCCGAAAAAGCAGGAAAGACAGTGAGAATGATCTCACCTTTCCTGGTCTCGAAAACACTGTCAGATACAATTGGAGCAGGCTACAAAGCATCGAGAATGGCAAATGGAGATCTCCTCTTAGAACTCCGCGACCAAATGCAGCATCAGAAACTGTCGAATCTAACATCATTTGGGGACGTCCCAGTGACAGTCACCCGCCACCGCACGATGAACACATCCGGTGGTGTTGTCTCAGATGATGACCTCATGGGACTAACTGAGGCTGAACTTGTTGAGGGCTGGAGTGACCAAAATGTCCTGAATGTGAAGAGAATTAGCATGAGGCGCGATGGAAAGAAATACAGACCAAGCATCTAATCCTTACTTTTGGCTCCAGTATCCTGCCCGAAACGATCGAGGCAGGGTACATCAAACTCAAAGTCAGACCCTACATTCCAAATCCTCTCCGATGCTTCAAGTGCCAGCGATTCGGCCACAGTTCACAAAACTGTCGCGGCCGCTCTACCTGTGCAAAATGTAGTGCAACTGAACATCCGTCCGAGTCCTGCGAAAATGCTGCACACTGTGTGAACTGTGATGGGGACCATGCCGCGTACTCGCGATCGTGCCCATCATGGAAGAGAGAGAAGGAAATAGTTGCAATTAAGGTCAAAAAAAATCTCCTTCAAGGAGGCACGCAGGCGTATTTCCTACCTACCGAATGGTAGCTTTGCCGATGTGGCGCGACAGGGGGCAGCGTCACAACGGCTTCCGGCGGCTGTCCAGCGCACACGTAGTGAGCTGGCAGTGACGCCAACTTCCCCTCGGCGGCTGCAGCCAGTGCTGCATCGCCATCTCTAAAAAAGGACCCACCAGCCTCTGAGCAGGTGGGCCCAAAGGCTCTGCCTCCTGAGGCGAAGCCTCTTCGGCGAACATCCAACGCCTCGCAAGAGGTGATGGACACTAGTTCGAGTGAGGCGGCGCGGAAAGCGCCAAAGGAGCGGCGCGACTCTGTCGACCGCTCTAAGAAAGGAAAAATTCCTATTACGGGCCTAGAAAGAACTCCGTAACTTGAGGTTTCTCTAAACACACAGCACTAACCTTCCATTCAAGATGGATACGCAGGTATTGCAATGGAACGTCAGAGGTCTTCTGCATAATCTAGACGACGTTAATGAGCTCCTGCGTAAATTCAGTCCAAAAGTGCTGTGTGTTCAAGAAACACATCTTAAACCACACACAAAGTTCCTCAGACAATATGCCATATTCCGCAGGGACCGTGACGACGCAGTCACTTCGTCCGGTGGTGTGGCGATCATAGTTGATAGTAGCGTTAGCTGCAGGCAACTCCATCTGAGAACACATCTAGAAGCAGTCGCTATTCAAGCGGTGCTTTTTAACAAGCTAATCACTGTCATCTCATTATACATTCCCCCAGGCTATAGACTTAGTAGAACTGAATTCCAGAACCTAATTGATGAGCTTCCTGAACCCTATTTACTAGTTGGAGATTTCAATGCACATAGCACTCTTTGGGGAGATTCTCGTTGTGATGCGAGAGGAAGACTGATAGAAAATTTCCTATTCTCTACTGGTGCATGTCTGCTCAACAAAAACGAACACACATACTTCAATGCCACGCACCAAACATACTCATCTATCGACTTAACCATCACATCCAGTACTCTAGTTCCGTATCTTGAATGGCAGGTTATTAAAAACCCATACGGAAGCGACCACTTCCCTATAGCGATAAGCTTAACAAAACGAGACAGTGGTTCCCCCCAGCTTCCTCGTTGGAAAATTAAGTCGGCAAACTGGGAGCTGTTCCAAGAACACACATATCTACAGTGGGATGACATTGCTTCCTCTAGCATAGACGACGCTGTGGCGTATATAACACATTTTATATAGACGCTGCTGAAAATGTATTAAACAAACCAACAGACAAATTAGAAAACGTCGTATACCCTGGTGGAATGAAGAATGTAGGGAGGCAAGAAAAAACAGAACAAAGCTTGGGCTTTACTTCGCGACCATCCAACAGCTGAGAACCTCGTTAATTTCAAGCAAACAAAGTCGCAGGGCAGACGAGTCCGTCGACAGGCTAGGAGAGAAAGCTGGCAAAAGTACATATCTAACATAAACTCTTATACGGATGAGGGTAAGGTGTGGAATAGCCTAAACAAAATAAATGGCCGGGAAACACAACCACTACCCTTAGTAAATACCGAAGGCAATAGCATGGAAGACCAGGCAGACTTTCTGGTGAACACTTTCAACATATTTCTAGCGCATCCCACTATAATCCAACCTTCCTGAGGTTCAAGGAACGCGCTGAGCGGGAACGCCTTGAACGAAAGTGCGCAAAAGATGAACCTTACAACCGTCCGTTTAATGTAGCCGAACTCAAGGCCGCTTTGAACTCCTGCCACAACTCAGCACCAGGTGGTGATCGTATAATGTATGAGATGATCAGGAACTTACACCCCGAAGCACAGAATGCACTTCTGTCTCTCTACAACACCTTGTGGGCAGCTGGGTACATTCCAACGTCTTGGAAAGAAGCCATTATAATTCCAATACACAAGCAAGGGAAAGATCCGTCCTTAGCCAGTAGCTATAGGCCAATAGCATTGACGAGCTGCTTGTGCAAACTCTATGAAAAAATGATAAACCGGCGATTAATCTATCTTCTCGAAAACAACAACCTACTAGACCCACTTCAGTGCGGCTTCAGGGAGGGTCGCTCAACACTAGACCACCTTGTTCGCATTGAGGGAATAGTTAGAGATGCCTTTATCCATAAACAGTTTTTTCTTTCCGTATTTCTCGACCTCGAGAAAGCCTATGACACAACATGGCGATTTGGAATCCTCAAAGACCTGTCCGCGTTGGGTGTTCGGGGCAACATGCTCAAAACAATAGAAAGTTACCTGTCCAATCGCACTTTTCGCGTTAGAGTGGGAAATGTCCTGTCAAAACCGTTCACTCAAGAAACTGGTGTGCCACAAGGAGGAGTGCTTAGCTGCACCCTCTTCATTGTAAAAATGAACTCCCTTCGTACGATTATTCCTCCCGCAATGTTTTACTGTGTATATGTTGATGACGTCCAAATAGGCTTCAAATCATGTAACCTTTCAATCTGTGAGCGACAAGTTCAGCTTGGCCTGAACAAAATAACTAAGTGGGCAAATGAAAATGGTTTTAAGATAAACCCCCTTAAAAGCTCGTGTGTTCTTTTTAACAGAAAAAGAGGCCTTGTATCAGATCCTGAGGTTACGCTGGATGGACAACGCTTGCAGGTCAACAAAGAACATAAGTTTCTAGGTGTCATTCTTGACTCAAAACTGTCCTTCATCCCACATCAAGTACATTAAAACAAAGTGCCTAAAAACAATGAATATCCTAAAAATACTGTCACACACAACTTGGGGAAGTGACAGGAAGTGCTTAATGAACCTCTACAAGAGTCTTGTCAAACACTTTAGACTACGGAAGTGTGGTATCACTCTGCCGCACCAAGTGCGCTGAAAATGCTTGATCCGATTCACCATTTGGGCATACGCCTAGCCACTGGCGCCTTCAGGACGAGCCCAGTACAAAGTCTCTATGTGGAATCAGACGAGTGGTCACTCAGTTTGCAACGGTCATACAATATCTTCACGTATTTTCTGAAAGTGAATGCACAATCTGAACACCCTGCTTATCCTACTGTAAATGATACAGGATGTGCCACACTATTCCACAAGCGACCGGCACTAAGAGAGCCGTTCTCACTTCGTGTCAGGAAGCTTAATGAAGAAATGGATGTCTCGATTGTTACACACCATGTAATGCCTCCGGCGAGACCACTCCCGCCATGGCAGTGCCAACAAATTGACTGTGACATATCCTTCATCAGAACTTCCAAACATGCTCCACAAGCGCATATACATACACATTTTCTTGAATTACAGGCAAAGTACTGTTGTGCTGAGTTTTTTACTGATGCTTCCAAGTCGCATGCCGGTGTTCATTATGCAGCGATCGGTCCTTCATTTACAGAATCCGGCGCTATGCACCGAGAAACAAGTATCTTCACAGCAGAAGCCTTTGCACTATTGACTGCTGTGAAACATATCAGCAAAGAAAAGTTAGAAAAATCTATTATATTCACAGACTCTCTCAGTGTGGTGAAAGCCATCATGTCTCTCCGAAAGAATAAAAACCCTGTAGTGATGGAACTATATGCACTCCTTTGCACCATGTATGCATCTGGCCAACATATCGTGTTATGCTGGGTGCCTGGACATAGAGACATCGAAGGCAATGTCTTGGCTGACCAGCTAGCCACTTCTGTCCACGTAAATGCTACTAATACATCTATGGGGGTTCCCGTAACGGACCTGAAACCCTTTTTAAGGAAAAAGCTCAGGGCCTTCTGGCAAAGGTCATGGGATCTAGAACTAGATAACAAATCACTTGATTAAGCCACACCTTTGTAGTTGGACGCCCACTGCAAAGACACGCCACACCGAAGTAACATTATGCAGACTTAGAATAGGACACACACACAGCACACACGCGTACCTTTTATCCGGTGGTGAGCCACCCAGCTGTGATAAATGTGGCCAGCCACTCTCAGTCCTTCACGTCTTGTTGGAATGCCGAGAACTTGAAGTGCTTAGGAGAAAACATTTTCCAGTACCAGTCCGACAGCAAATCCCACTACACCCAGCAATGTTGCTAGGCAAGGATCCGTTTTTCAAATATGAATATCTTTTAAGATACTTCAAAGAACTTCGTAATTTTCACATCATATACACAGGTGATCCGTAGCACGGCCTCTCACAAGAGGTCGATGTTGCGGTAGTCTCTTAAGAGAAAGCACCTACCTCAGGCCCTTGGTCTCAAGGGCGTACGTGAGGTTTTCGTGCTACCTCCATGCTCTATTTTAGTAACGCAAGCACTACTGATTATCCTCACCACACATTCACGCCACTGTCATGATTTTAGCAATTGATACTTTTTACGCACCGTCACTGCGAACAATTTAGGCCTTTACAGCCATCTAACATCCTCATTGATCACATCCCATACCATGACCTGGCACTCTTTGGCCACCACTGGCCCTTGTGCCAAAAAATACCATGTAACAACAACATATATCCTCAAAGAATCATCCATGACCAAAGAAATATGACAGAAAGCATTGCAAAAATGAACATTTCATGAAATGCTGAACAGAGGCAATGACATTTACAAAGTGGAGGACTTTGGATGATTCATCTCATAAATAGCTATCGAAGCCACATTTACATGAATGCACACCTCATGCATCATATTGTGCTGGCCTATCTCGCAGAGCTACACTCATCACAACAAATCGGACAGCACAATTTTCAGATCGGACCTTGTAGGTCCAACTGCACCCACCTTCTATTTCAAGTATAAGTAACTGTGTGAATTAAAACACTGGTTGCAGGCCCTGAACTATATGTATGGTTTTGTCAACATTATAGGCTGTGACAATATTACACAGGCTTAGATGTCTATATCTATCAGGAAAACATCAAGTCTACTGGTCCATACTTCTTTATGCAGGCGCAGGATGTGTACTTTGCAATAATTCTCTCTCTCTCTTTGCACTTACCATCACTTGGTGAAACCTGTGACGGTGGTGTGCCCCGCAGGGGCGTCTGCGCAAGCAGGCGTTTGGTGTGTAGCGACACCACGGACCCGAGCTAACGGGGGGGTTTCGACCCCCTCCCACGCCTCGCCGTGCGTGGCTTTGCCGTGTCCGGGGAAAAGGGGATCCTGGGGGTTGAGCCGACGCCGGGTGATTGGACCTTTAAGGCCCCCCGGCAGGCAACACACCCCTTTGGCCCCAGCTTCACGTAGACGGCACCCCTGGGCTGACCCACCCAGGGGAAACCGGCAGTCGCCTTTTCCTGTCTCTCTCTCCCCTCACATCTTCGTCTTTTCTCCCACTTTTCATCCTTCCTGTCTTCTCCTCACTTCTATTTACTTCCGTTTTCCTGGCGGCGAGGGTTAACCTTGTGTGCGTGTGCCCTCTCTTGGGCACATCATATTTGGTTATAGTGGCTGTGTACAGCTGACGTTGGCATGCCTTATATACATCTAAGTGCTGTCGCGTCCCCATGTTGGGCTCCATGGTGGGCGGCTGGCATAGCTGCCGAATTGATACATAATTTATGGCTTCCGCTTCCTTCCCCCGACTGCATGATCGTCCTCCTCTCACAAAGAGAGGGCGCACCGAAGACACCTTTTTTCAAACCAAAAGAAACTTTCCCACGATTCCACATCATCCATTGCGAAAACCTTGAAAAGAATGCAAGAAAGATTTCTCCTTTTGTTGTCTCAAGATGCCTGACCGATACACTCGGCCAAGGTTATAAGGTGACAAGAATGGCTAGTGGTGACCTTCTCCTTGAAATTCAAAACAAGACACAGTTTGAAAACCTCTCGAAACTCGTCTCTTTTGGAACGACACCTCTTTCTGTCACACCGCACCGTTCCCTAAACAGCTCCCGAGGTGTAGTGTCCGACCAAGACCTACTCGAACTGACAGAAACTGAGCTCCTCGCACGTGATAAATGTACAGCGGATCAAAATCAGGCGCGATGATAAAGAAATCCTCACAAAACACCTAATCCTCACTTTTGGCACAAGCACCCTACCAGAACATATCGAAACAGGATACCTGAAACTAAAGGTCAGACCGTACATACCAAACCCGCGGCGTTGCTTCAAGTGCCAGCGCTTCGGTCACGGCTCCCAGAGCTGCCGTGGCCGTCAAACCTGTGCTAAGTGCAGCTCACACGAACACCCTAGTGACAACTGTGCTGAAACTCCCCACTGTGCAAACTGCGATGGCGGACACGCAGCGTACTCTCGCACGTGTCCTTCATGGAAAAAGGAAAAGAAATAATCACACTCAAGGTAACAGAAAACATCTCTTTTAGGGAGGCGCGCCAACGCCTTTCTATCGCACAGGGTCATTTGTACGCGGACGTGGCACGCAAGGGGGCAGTGCCACAAAGGTTCGCGGCGACCGCACGTACCACGCACAGTGGACGGGCGGTAGCGCCATCCGCCCCCTCAGCGGAAGCAGCCCGTGCTGCTCCGCAACCAAACGGCAGGCAGGCCTCCGGATCTGCAGGCCCAGGGCCTTCTGCTCAGGCAGAGAGCCCCAAAATTCCGACACCCGTGCGCGTAACACGCGAACGGGCATCCAGCGTCTCCACCGAGGCGATGGACACAATGGCAAGCCCAACGGCGTCTCAGGCGCCGAAGGAACGGCGCAGCTCGTTGGAGCGCGCCAAAAAAAAAGGCCCGCATCACAGGGCCTGGAAAAAGTTCTGTGACTTAAGGCAATAGTTTTTCAGTACACACAGCACTAATACACACCCAAAATGGATACACAAATTATACAGTGGAACGTCAGAGGTCTTCTTAGAAACCTCGACGATATCCAAGAGCTGCTACATGAACACTCACCAAAAGTGCTGTGTGTACAAGAAACACACCTAAAATCCAAGAACACGAATTTTCTACGCCAATATGTCATATTCAGAAAGGACCGGGATGATGCCATCGCGTCATCCGGTGGTGTAGCTGTTATAGTAAATCAAGGAGTAGCGTGCACACATTTACCGCTCCGAACGTCCCTGGAGGCAGTGGCTGTTCGAGCGGTTTTTTAAACAAACTCGTAACCATTTGCTCTCTCTACATACCACCACACTACCACCTTCACAAACATGAGTTCCAGTCCTTAATAGATGAACTACCAGAACCTTATCTGGTCCTTGGGGACTTCAATGCACATAGCAGTCTATGGGGCGATTCTCGGTGCGATGCGCGAGGTCGTCTAATTGAACAATTCCTTTTTTCTTCGGGCGCTTGCCTGTTGAATCAGAAAGATCCAACATATTATAGCCTCGCTAACAATACATACTCGTCTATAGATCTCAGCATTACATCTCCATCGCTTCTACCCTTACTTAAATGGAAAGTCATTAATAACCCTTACGGAAGTGACCACTTTCCTATTGTTCTGAGCACACAAATAGTAAATGAATGTCCCCCACAGGTTCCCAAATGGCATTGACAAAGCCGACTGGGAACAGTTTCGTAAGACTGCTCTCTTAAGCTGGACAGACATGTGTGATTTAAGCATAGGTGCAGCTGTAGACTACTTCACAGCTTTTTTGATTAATGCTGCCACCAAATGTATCCCACAAACAAGTGGACTGTCTGGCAAACGACGGGTCCCATGGTGGAACAATGAATGCCGGAAGGCGCGCAAAAAACAAAACAAAGCATGGAGGTTGCTTCGGGACTCTCCGACAGCCGAGAACCTTGACAGTTTCAAAAACATAAAATCTCAAGGCAGGAGAACGCGCCGACAGGCAAGAAGAGAAAGTTGGGAGAAGTTTTTAACGGGGATCAATTCGTATACACAGGAGGCTAAAGTTGGAATATGGTTAGTAGGGTAGCAGGGCGGCAAGTACATTCACTTCCTCTAGTAAACACACAAGGCGACACCTTGGAAGACCAGGCAAACTTCCTCGGCGCACACTTCGAACAAGTGTCTAGTTCCGCGCATTACTCTGAAGTCTTCCAACGGTACAAAACAAGAATAAAAAAACAAAAACTAGAGCGGAAATGTACAAAACGAGGCATACAACCAACCCTTCAGCTTAGCTGAGCTCCAGATTTCGCTTAACAGCTGCAGTAATTCCGCCCCAGGTTTTGACCGTGTGGTATACGACATGTTGAAAAACCTACCTGCCGAAACGCAAAAAACCTTACTTCCTTGTACAATGCTATCTGGTTTTCCGGCGAAATCCCCTCGTCTTGGAAAGAGGCCATTGTCATTCCTATTCTAAAACAGGGCAAGGATCCATCCTCCGTTACGAGTTACAGGCCCATCGCACTAACAAGCTGCCTGTGCAAACTTTTTGAAAAGATGATAAACCGCCGTCTTACACATTTCTGGAAACAAACAATCTACTTGACCCGTACCAGTGCGGATTTCGCGAGGGTAGATCCACGACCGACCACCTGTTGCGTATCGAGGCACAAATCCGTGACGCATTCGTGCACAAACAGTTCTTCCTTTCTGTGTTCCTCGATATGGAAAAGGCTTACGACACCACATGGCGCTTTGGAATATTAAGAGACCTGTCCCACCTTGGTGTACGTGGTAGAATGCTAGATATAATAGAGCTACTTGTCGGATCGTACGTTCCGTGTCCGAGTAGGAAATGTTCTGTCAATACCATTCCTTCAAGAAACTGGAGTGCCACAGGGTGGTGTACTTAGCTGTACACTCTTTTTATCAAAATGAATTCCCTGCGTCTTTGCATTCCACGAAATATGTTTTACTGCACATATGTCGACGATGTCCAGGTCGGTTTTAAATCGTGCAACCTTTCCATGTGTGAGCGGCAGGTCCAGCTAGGGCTGAACAAGATCTCCAAGTGGGCAGACGAGAATGGTTTCACTCTTAATCCTCAAAAAAGCACCTGTGTCCTGTTCTCTCGAAAGAGAGGCCTTCATCCTGATCCAGATATTGACCTGCATGGTCAACATCTCTCCGTGAAGACGGAGCACAAATTCCTAGGCCTTATCCTGGATAGTAAGCTGACGTTCGTACCACACATTAAGCATTTAAAAAACAAATGCATAAAAACAATTAATGTTTTAAAAGTGTTCACGCACTACGTGGGGTAGTGACAAAAGTGTCTGTTGAATCTGTACAAAAGCCTCATACGCACTCGCCTTGACTACGGGGCAATAATCTATCAGTCGGCGACAACAAGCGCCTTAAAGATGCTTGACCCTGTCCACCATCTAGGCATTCGACTGTCTACGGGCGCTTTTCGAACTAGCCCCGTAGAAAGCCTCTACGCCGATCGAATGAGTGGTCGCTCCACCTACAGAGATCCTACTTATCATTTGTATATTTTCTGAAGGTGAACGCAAACAAGGAACACCCCTCACACTCCACAATGAATGATTTGTCCAGTTCTGCCCTTTTCGACAACCGACCTTCGATGACACAGCCCTACTCGCTTCGCGTGAGGGGCCTAGCTGTAGAAATGGGTGTGCCACTTCTCGAACACTCTCTAATGGCTCCCGCTCCACATCTCCCGCCGTGGTGGCAGTGGCAGCTTATAGATTGTGATGTTTCTTTCGTGGAAGTAACCAAGCGCCACTTGCACATATCCGTACACACTTCCTCGAACTCCAGCACAAATACTTTTCCAGAATTCTTTACAGACGCCTCAAAGTCCAATACTTCTGTGTCGTACGCAGCGGTTGGTCCATCCTTTTCCGATTCCGGTATTCTGCACCCAAACTCAAGTATCTTCACAGCGGAAGCTTACGCGATACTTGCGGCCGTTAAGCACATAAAACAAACAAAACACAAAGTCAGTTATATACACGGATTCCCTAAGCGTGATAAAAGCTTTAAAAACTTTGAAAAAACACAAAAACCCTGTCCTTGACTCGCTATACTCTCTCTTATGCACGATCTATACACTGGAACAACATGTCGTAGTGTGCTGGGTGCCAGGGCACCGCGAGATTCAAGGCAACGTGCTGGCGGACCAACTAGCAGCATCCGCCCACGAAAACAGTCCCAATACATCCATAGCCATTCCCCCACTAGACCTAAAACCCTTCCTCAAAAGAAAACTCAGGACCTTTGGCAGAGCACGTGGGACATGCAGACACGAAAAAACTACACGTTATCAAACCGCATCTGGGAAATTGGCCGCCGGTATCGAAGTCACGGCACACAGAAGTTATACTCTGCAGACTTAGGATCGGTCACACATACAGTACACACACACACCTTCTGTCCGGTGGCGATCCACCGTTGTGCGACAGATGCGCTGAACCACTCACCGTGCTTCACATTTTAATTCAGTGTAAAGAATTAGACACCCTTAGAAAAAAACACTTTCCATTGCCCTACCAACAACAAATACCATTACACCCATCAATGTTCATCGGTAGGGAACCGGTTTTTAAACACCAATCACTATTCGCGTTTTTAGAAGAAGTTAGTAACTTTCACGTAATCTACCCAGGCATTCCGTAGCACGGCCTCGTAACAGAGGCTGCTGCTGCGGCAGCTGCACTTAAAGAAGCACCTGCCTCGCAACCCTTGGTCTCAAGGGCGTTGCTGAGGCATTCGTGCTCATGCCATATACACGTAGTTTCAGTAAGCTATTCATTCTCTCGCCATTCATTCTCACTACCCATACATTTCACGTCACGCTCATGATTTTAATATACGTTTTACCCGCCTTTAGCGCGAGGAATTTTAAGGCCCCTTTACAGCCACCTACCGTAATCATTGTTCATATCAGTTACGATGACCTGGCGCTCTTTGGCCATCAAATGGCCCTTGCGCCAATAAACATCAGATATCATCATCATCATGTGACGGTGGTGTGGGCCTTCTTATGGGTGTGCTTGACGAAGCGGCTCTCGAAAAATGAATAAATATGCTATAAAAGACTTGCAAACAGCTATTGTAATAAACTCACTTTGCATTGCACGTGTGAATACTGAGCAACAGACTTGTGGAGCAATTTTCACATGTGCCTGAGAAAAACTACTCAGTGTTTTCTTCTCTATGGAATGAGCTCAACAAAGAAAGTACTGAGTCTATGCATTGATGTACAAAAAGAAAAGATATCTAGACCACGCAACAAAGCTTTCTTGCATGGAGGTTGGGCTGTTGTGAACTCATAGCGAGCTGCACAAACACTAGATTAGTAATGACGGAAACAGGACAGAGTACATTCGTACTGCGACATGCCAAAAGCCATTTTCGCTGCTCTATCTCCCTGTTTCTTCCTTTTCCCCTTAGAGTACATTTCCTGCATTTAAGGTTTGCGCACAGTAATTGTTCTCATGACACTAGCAAATAAAAAACACCTGTGGCATTTCTACGTACTGTTCCAATTTCAGAGAACAATGTGCTCTAGTGTGCAGGTGTAGCATACAAAACAGTATTGCTATTTTTTTATTTTTTGCGAGCTATTCGTGCAGTATTACAGTGGTACCACTAACCAGATATTCTGTACCCTTTCATTCCAAACAGAAAGGTGAAACACATCCTTGTTCGGTACACCTACCTTCCACACTAGGGGGGGCAGTCTCAGCAGCAGGGGACGGCAACTCGCTTGCAGCATACCGGTTGTCTGCAATGAAAGTAATTGAACTTTGTCACCCTACGGTGAAAAAACAGCTATTAGAGCAAATACATTTGCAAGCTTTTAAAGGCATGACACTGAGCATAATAAATATGTCGTTTTTTAATATCTACTACAATAACAATTACAGAGATAAACCCTTTCTTGAAAAGCACAGAATGGCAAAAGGGTGATGCAAAGCACATTCTTGTGCACTTACTTTCATCCTGGAGCGCAGGTTCTTCACAAAGAATGTCCCCCTGGCTCTCCCACTTTGAGGTGGCATGAAGCAGTAGTCTAAAACAGAAGTGCCACTTATCCTGAAGTAAAGTGAAGTGTTTGCTGCAGCGAATAAGCAGAAACACTCTTCCGTGTAAGCACAAAGTGTTGCTTACCATGCCCGTGCCCAAGCAACGTTGTTGCAGTGCTCATGGTTGGCTGTGGTGCTGTGGTGGAACCAGAGCCTGCGTGAAATAAACAGAAACAGGTGAAGCTTTCCGTAGCAGCACCGTCAGCTGTTTAAACTATATATCAAGTGCTAGTTCGGAAATGTTTTCTTTGAAAATTTTCTATCCAAATATGGGTATCAAAGAGTTTTTGTGTGTTTTTCAGAAATAAGTCGGTTACAAAGAGACATTTGCCAGATGAACATACTGCAAATGCTGTTTTGAATTCCTTCAGTCTGTCCCTCATTTATTTCAATAATGAGCAAGTGTTAGTGAGTAAAACAAGAAATCATAGGCATAGGAAGGCAAACTTCCAAATTTTTAAAATGCCATGGGGGATGGGGTGCCCAGGAAATTATTTTTTCAATGAAGCCAACATTTTGGTTATTGAACTGAACTTGACAGCTGTCTGTTATAAATCAAATCATGGCCATTTGACAGTAAAGTATCCCAGTTTTTTGTTGTGCAGGTTATGCTACAAGACCATTCTGGTGAATGGAATTGTGTCATTCTATCCTATATTTGCTAGGTTCAATTTTTCTGAAGTTATTCTTACTTTGTACCGCCTGTTCATTGTAAAAATATGAAATAAATTTTCTCACCTGGGTGCACCAGAGCCTTCAGGTGAGGCTTTCACTTTCACTGAAGGGACAGCTTCACGTGTCAGCCTTGTGCAGGTGTCACTGGTGAAGCTGTCTCTTGTGAAATGCTTAGAGCACAGCCTGTAGCTCTTGTGTACTTTTTCCCTCGTAAGCTGAAGCAGCTCCGGCTGGTTGACATATGTCAGCCAGGCGGAAAATCTGAAATAACAGGCATATACATATTAAGAGCTCATAGATATAGTTTCTTCTTATAAAATGAGGATCAAATGGTCACACATTTTACTATGGTGAAGGAAGACAAAAAGACATTAACATATACTTGAAAGCAATTTATCAGGACACAGAAAAAATAATAAAAAATATGCCATGGCGTGCAAAGTCCTTTACTCTGCTAGACAGTCAAAACCATAAATTTAATCTTTGTCTTGCTTCAGTGAACAAGCGAAAATCATCAAAAGACTTGAGGTTACCATTTCTCTTTGTGCTTAGATTGCTCTTTAGGTAATTACTGATTTTACTTCCAACTATTTAGAAGCAGCGCAAGTGTTGATAGGCGTATTCCGCTTGTAACGCGCATTTAAATGAGCCAACGCTGCGCCAGAGAGCTGCATGTATCCCGGCATTGTTCTCTGAATTAAAACTTGATATACGAAACACAACTCAATCGAGCTCTTCTTTTTCTCCTGCTTTTGCGAGTCGAAACGATATTGTAAGCTTATAAGGAATTAAGGCAGACGAGGAGTTGTGGTGCTTTCCTGGAAAAGCGTCTGGACGGCGCACGTGGCGTTCAACAAGCACAAATGGAAACAAAATAGAAATACAACAGGCAGTGTCCCAGGTTAGCTACTGGGGCCTCCGCAATAACTTTGCGAGCGATACTTTCGTCGGCTACGAACACCACTCATAAACTAAACGGACGTATTAAATGTACACGCACGCATTAAAGTGCTTAAAAAAACAGTTGCAGTGAGCACAAGTATCCCACTTCGGGGTCGTTTACAAGGTACCGTGCGGGGACTGCGACGCCACATACATCGCCGAAACAGGCAGGAAGCGGTCAACGAGGCTCAAAGAGCACAAAGGGGACGTCGCCAAAGCCACCCATGCCACACATTCCAAGAGCGAACTCGTCGAACACTGCTGGACGACGGGGCATGCCTTCGACTTCAGTATTGCGACGACGCTGGCTCGGGAACAAAGGTGGGGCAAGAGAAAGCTTCTCGAGTCGGGGTTCATCCGCCGTGACAGGTCGGCGTGCAACAGCAACCGTGGCCCCCTACCGGATGTGTACAGAGACATACGAGACTAGAAAAAGACTGGTTGACCTTCGCTCATTCGGTGCCAGTTCATACTGAAGATGCCACCCGCATAGGTGGCTAAACGCCTGTGTAGGTTTTTGTTATATTTTGTTGTGTTAAGTCGGAGTATCTATTTTAATCATGAACTCTCCCGGCTTTTGGAACATTTTTGCATTTTTGCACTTCGTTAATGTTACTAGCACGCATAAGTTCAAGTAACACGTAACTAAACACTCAGAAGACACGGTTGCACGACACGGTAATCTGAGTTGGCTAGCTTTCATAAGATAGTCGAGGTAACGACAGGCAGTGAGACACGCACATACTAACGTGAGCAACCATAACTAGCGAACAGCTCCGCTTTTGAGAGGTGACTCCGCGTCGAGCCACAAACTGCAGCCAGCCCGTCCACTAATTTAAACTCATTATCGTAACCATTTCTCAAACAGATAGCCGCAGAAACGAATGGCAGCAAGGAAATTTGTTGTTCACACAGCAGTTTCAAATCATAACGGTCAACGACAACCAAATCAAGATTTTGTGAACATCTTGGGAAATATATAATAGCGAACGTATAAATACCTGTGGTCCGCAGGGATACTGAAGAAGTGTGCACCTTCTTTCCCCGAGGAATCGCACCACTTCGCGCAGCAGTAAAGATGCGACATCGCTGCTCCGCTGCGGTTGTAAAGTTTGCGTTTCTATGCGCTCTTTCGTGCTTGCGCGTCGTCTGCTTGTGCGCTGCGCAGACGTGATGGCGGCGGTACTTAGCGGAGCCACGCACAGTCACCTTTACAAAACTTCTCTAAAACCTTGCCTTCTATTGCTCGTGGCTGGTTTTAGTTTAGTGCAGAAACACGTTTTTGTTCACTATTGTGTACCACTGTGGCCACGTTATTTTATTTTTATTAGGCTTACTGAGGCCTTGAAGTACCGCCGCTACCAGGTTCACTGCAATCGTTTCGACAGTAGCGACGCCTGATGGCCCGGACGCCAAACTGCCATCATTCCTCGGGCCTGATTTATGCTTTGATTTTTTGTCATTCCAGCTGCTGAATGGACAGACGGCCAGACAAAGCTGCTGCTGGAATACTATTGCAAAGACTTCCCACAGACTGGCCCATTAAAGAAATTCAAAAACAGAAAACAGGCATTCAAGCAAATATCCCAGGGCATTGAAGCTGTACATGGCATAACAAAACGCCGGAGCAATGCGAGAACCGATATAAGACCGTGATTAGGGGTCGCAAGGCTTCTTCAGACAATAGCAATAGGTCTGGAGCATCGCCTACACCTGTGCCTTTCGACGATGAGGTTAGAAAAATTGAAAGCATAAATGACAGCATCAAACCAGAAGTACAAAGAGACGCCTCGGGGGCTATTTTCAAGACCTCGCCCGAATCTCACACTGGTTTCCCCAAATGCAAAGACCACTGAGGAAAATGGAAGCCAGTCTCCAAATGCTGATGGGAAGCCACGTGTAGGCACTGCACGTCAGCAACACATGCAATTGTTTTTTTTTTTTTTCTGAAATGAGAGCCATTGATAAAGAGGAGTCTCGGAAAGCGGCCAGACATGCAGAAAAAGAAAATCAGAGAGCTCAAAGGCAGGTTGAGCGACAGGCACTTCTTGATGAGCGGCACAAAATGCGCGATGACAAAATGGCAATTCTGCGTCAAGCCTTCGGACTTCCGAAATAAACTGCTAGTCTTAATGAAATAAGCCTACCATACAAACCGATTACTTGATTTCAATGTCTATTTTCTAGTTTAAGACTGCTAGTCCTAATTAAATAAGCCTACTTATACAAACCGATTACTTGGTTTCAATGACTTTTATTTTCTAGTGAGACACAAAACACTACCTTGAGCAAATGTGAATGGACCAACAGGTGTGTGGTAAAGACAATTTTTCCTGACCTTGGAGGTCACTTAACAAGTTCAGCTTTTTAAGTGAGCCTTTCGTAAGTATACATTCGCTCACAAATGCATAACACGTTCAGAAATTCCTGATTTCATGGCTGCTGGGTCTGCAACCCCATTTTTATCATCAAGCGATCTCTCTTGATGCTAGCCAAGCCACGTAGTAGGCTATCTGCCGGGATCCACTGCTGCCGCTTATTCGAATTGGAGGAGGGCCAGAGCCATTTCCATTTGTTGTTTGTAGGGTGAGTGACAGATCTCGTGACAGGTTCTCTGGCAAACCTCCGCTATCAATGCAGAGGTTGTGAAGCACACAGCATGAAATTTTAAACTTGGACATGTTCTCCACACATCCAACCTGTGCGGTTGCCTGAAACGATTTTTAAATCTCCAAAAGTATTTTCAATCAACACCCTTGTTCCCGAGAGTCTTGCATTGAATCTCTTCTTGGTGCTGTCAAGATTTCCATAGTCCCGGATTGGTGCCATCAGGTACACACGAAAAGGATATGCTGCATCTCCCACTATATGGTACTTGCTAGAGCACAGCTGTGGCAAAGCGCCTGCAATCCTTGACCGCCGGAAAATACGCGCGTCGTGAATTTTACATGGATAGCCCGTGCTGGCATCAAGAAACTTTTTCTTGCTGTCGCAAACACCTTGAAGTATCAAGGATAGGTAATGGTGTCGATTTATATAAACTGATCGCACTTTCCGAGCGGGACACCGGATAGGCATGGAACTTTTCTTAAGAACTTCCCGTGAAAGAGTTTGCGGGGGCAGGTTATCGATCCCCCCCCCCTCCCAGCTAACGTCTCTGATAAATAAATATTAAGGTAGTCCGTGAATGCTAGTGCATTGAGATATGTTCGAATAGACTTGTGTATAAACGCAAGCCGATATAAGGCTAACAGTAATGCTGATTATGAGTAGATATACTTCCATAGGTAGGCGATAAAAAGCGCGGATTCGAGTTCAATTACTTGGGTTTACGCTGGGCGAAGGCTCCATTGAGCCCGACCGGGAGAAACTTCGAGCAATCCTCGATTTCCCCGTGCCCAAGTACGTACGCGGCCTTTCTGGAAATGGTCAACTTTTACCGGTCGTTCATTCCGTCCTGTGCCCGAGTGCAGGCGCCCTTGACCAAGCTCTTGGGTAAGTCCGCTGTGCGGTCTTGGGGACCTGAGCAGCAAGAGGCGTTTTGCCGTCTGTCTGGCGCCATTGCGGAGAAAGCGTAGCTCAAGCTCCCCGACCTGACCAGACCGTTCGTGGTCCAGAATGATGCGAGCGATCTGGGATTAGGAGCAGTTCCCCTACAGGAATACGACGGCGTGTTGCGGCCATTGGCCTCTGCCAGCCGCTCGTTGATACTCGCGGAGAAGAATTATTCCGTGACTGAGAGGGAGCGTCTCTCCATCGTGTTTGCACTGCGGAAGTTTGATGTCTACCTCGACGGGACGAAGTTCACTGTGCAAACAGATCACAGCGTGCTAAGCTGTCTGATGCGGCTCCGCGAGCCTGCGGGCAGGCTGACGCGCTGGGCTCTTCTAATAAAGCATTATGAATTTTCAGTGCGGTATCGGAAGGGGAGCACTAACGTGGTAGCTGACGCGCTATCTCGTGCCCCAGTGTCTACCGGGAGTCTGGATCCCGGTGCGACAACCGCTAGCGGCGCCTTTGCGCAAGCAAGCGTCGGGGGCGAAACGGCGGCCGAGCCGCCGAGCGGAGAAGGGTGAGTGCGCCGACGAGCGAACCCTTTCCGCGAGCTAGGCAAGCAGCACGCCGCGAAGCGGGCGAGAGGGTGAGCAACACGAAAACGAACCCATAACGCCGACGCAAGTGGCAGCGATGGCTGCAGTCCTCAGTCGGGCGTTTTCCACCGCATGCTAGAAGAAAAAAAAAAGCCAGCACATTTTGGAAAAAAAGGGACTAATTTATATATAATACACAGCCTAATGAAGCCCAGAATCAAGCCGCTGAAAGCACAGTTTGAATATACAGCTACAGTTTTGTTAATATATGACAAGTCACGCATTGTCATGATGCCGAAGCCTAAAGTATTTGCAGTTTTGAACATCAGTATTGTGGTGTAGTCGGGGCTGGCCAGAGATACCTAAAAAGATATACCAGAATACAAATATCGCAATACACGGGCTGGAAGCCTAACAATAAATATACTGAGATACATTTGTCTTTGATGTAGCGGGATATTTCGCATATACCTCTGGAAAAAAGGCGAAAAAAGTATCCTGGAACACCAATACATTAGAGATACTTAAATAATTTCTTTTATCTCGGGGATGCTGACGCTTCGTAAAGACATTAAGGCCCGTATTCTGGAACGCTCCTCACCACAGTGAGGGGGCCTTAACTGCTTGAGGACGCCTATCACGTTTTCTGGAACGCTCCTTACTAACGTTCCCTCACTGAGGCCCTCCTTGCTGCTCCCTCATGTTAAAGGCCAACTCCGGCGATTTTTTGGCCATGTCAAAGTAATGCTGCTTTTATGTTCCTGAGACGCTCCTGTTACGGGCCCGATAGCAGAAATACTCGGCAAATTGGAGAATAATTTTAAATAAGCAAAAGAGCGCAACACCGAAACCGAAACCCAACCAAGTGTACTGTCTACGTATGACGTAGACGTTGTTACGAACGAACCGGAAGTCGTGCAAGGCATGTCGGTCATGCCGGCGTGGTGTATGAAAACTGTGACAGTCGGGACGACCAGCGAAGCTCCGGCCAAACCAACGCTGTCTGTCGCCTTGTGCACAGCAGACGCTCGCTGTAGCGGCCGAAGCGCCGAAGTTAGCGGTGTCCTCGGCTGCGTCACTTCCGCCGCCTTACCAATACTGACGTCACAGACGCAATGTTGCCAATAATTGTGGGAAGCCAGGTGGGCGTTTGCAGACAATCTTTAAAATTCATTTGCAAACAATCTGCGCATGTCTCAAGCCTGTAATTTGGCATAAATGAAGGAAACGTGCAAAGGAACGTACCCAGCGAATTTCATTGAGATCCATCGACCTCGAAAAATCGCCGGAGTTGGTTTTTAAGGTAGCGCTAGGGCTACCTTCAGGCCTCCTTACCTTGCTACTTGCACTGAAAGGGCACTTCCCTGCAGCACTTTGTCAGCGACAGTGTGTCCGATTTCTTATTTTCGATCGATGCCTTGTACTTCTCCGCAAGCTCGCTATTATTGTATCCTCGTCGTGTTGGAAGACGTGTTTTCGAACGTGCGGCTGAAATCGGCCGCCTAACTTCAACAATGCGCAACCATTGGAAGCTTGGTCTGAAGCACTGGCTACGTTAGGAACTGAATATATTTTACTAGGAGGGGATTTTAACCTTCCTGGTGTTGACTGGATGAGTCATGCTCCCGTCTTGCGCTCGCGGTCCGGCCCGTACTTGGCACTTGAGGAGCTCATTAGGGAGCACGCATTACATCAGTTTGTTACTTCTCCCACAAGGTACAGTGGGCTATGTGCTAACATACTAAATCTTGTTTTTTGTAATCATCCCACCTCCACAAGGTCAGCTCCAACGGTGACGCGGATTAGTGGTCATGAGGTACTTGTTGGTAGTTTGGTTTGCCCAAACCTCAAGTTAGTGAGAATGTCACCGCGAAAAATATACTTTTATGAAAACTGAAACTATGAAGCGATATCAACCAATCTTCATTTTTCACTGAGTTCCAAGAGTGTTCATCGGTCATGAACGGAGTGCGGATAAACCTTGGATTACCGCAAACCTAAGGCAGTTAATTTATAAAAATAATCGCACTGTCAACCGTTTCCGGTCATCAAGAACTGCTGATGTTCAAGAAAAACTCGCTGATTTAAGTCGAATGTTAAAGAAACAATTAGGAGAAGCGAAAGATAGTTTTTTGTATCCCTGGAAAGAAAGCTCATTACTAATGCCAAGGAGGTATGGAAGTATGTGAAATAAATAAGGTGGCTGTGTTGGATAGTAAACCAACCTTTTCGGAAGATGCAGAGAAGGCAGCCTGCTTAAACCGATATTTTCAATCTGTGTTTTCCGAACCATTTCAAGGGGAAATGCCATATACGACACCACAGGTATTTGAACCTATGGTTAACATTGATATCTCTGCTAGTGGTGCGTGCGCTCTGCTCGAACAACTTAAACCAATCTCGGCTCCAGGACCTGATGCTATTTCTAATCATGTATTGAAAAGGTGTGCAAGAGCTGTAGCGCCCTTTTTAGCTGTCTTATTTTCAAAATCGCTTGAAGATCAGAAACTGCCATCTGAATGGAAGCTAGCGAGTGCTGTGCCAATACCAAACTCTGGAAATAAAAATAATGTTGCCAACTACCTGCAAATTTCATTGACCAGCGTATGCTGCAAAACTCTTGAACACGTTATATATAGCGGTATTTTAAGCACTTGGAAACGAATGATTTTTCCTGTACAATTCAGCATGGTTTTAGGTTTGGTCTGTCATGTGTTACACAACTGTGCGAATTTTCTTATGATGTTGTAAGTTCATATGATAAAGGTTATGAAGTCGATCCGGTATTTTTAGTCTTTCAGAAAGCGTTTGACACCGTTCCACATGTTATTTTATTACATAAATTATCTTTTTTAGGTCTGCCTACATCTGTTCTTGGTTGGCTGAGGGATTATTTATCTTCTAGAAAACAGTCTGTCCGAGTAAATGCTTCGTCTTCTTCATACGTCAGCGTAACTGCCGGGGTACCACAGGGTTCGGTGTTAGGTCCTCTATTCTTTCTCGTCTATATTAATGATTTGTCAGAGACGCTAACACCGAACGTGAGGCTGTACTCAGATTATTGTGTTATTTTTAAATCAATACACAGTATGGACGATATTTGTGCTCTACAACGTGATCTTGACACTGTGGTGAGGTGGTGTGAGAAATGGAAGATGTGTTTGAGTGCAAAAAAGTGTTGTTTCCTTAGTTTTATCAGAAAGCGCAAACCTCTTCACTCATCCTACAGCTTGTCAGGAGCACAATTTGACTGCGTTGAACATTTCAAATGCCTTGGTGTATACTTGTCTCCCGATTTACCTTGGAATAAGCATATAGGTTACGTAACTGGCAAAGCCAATGGTGTGTTAAACTTTATTAAACGCAATTTCAAGTCTGCCCCCCAAAATCTGAAAGAAGCTTTGTATGTTACAAATGTACGATCTATCCTTGAATATTTGTATGTTAGAAATATACGATCTATAATTGAATATGCCTGTCCAGTGTGGTATCCTCATGGTCAAACTGTAATCTATAAACTTGAACACATACAAAACCGTGCTGCACGCTTTGTCAGTGACAATTATAACTAACTCCAGCGTTACCTGCATTAAAGGTAACTTAGGACGGAAACTTCTTGAGCAGCGCAGAAATTCTTACGATTAAAGTTTTTCCATTCGATCTTTTGTGATGAAATTCGCATTAACAAGAACTTGTACATGATGAGCGCATACTACGTGTCACATAGAAATGATCACGCAAAAAAAGATCCGTGAGATCAGCTGTCGTACCGGTGTCTTTCCTAATTCGTTCTCTCCTTTTACTACTCGTGAATGGAATAAGTTGGATGCGTGTGTTGTTGATCTTCCAGCCGATGCTTTTTGTTCGTCACTACAACATGTGTGCTTTTCGTTAATGCGCAGGCACTGCTGCGCGAATGTGTGCCTCACCCACCTACAATAATGCCCACTTGGGCGATGTAGGGCGCACTAATAAATAAATAAATAAATAAATAAATAAATAACGGCTTTCAAAATTTTTGTTAATATTGCGCAGCGCGAAGAGGACAAGCCATCTTACAGGCATAGAGAAAAAATAAGACTCAAGGAATGAGAAGTAGTAGGACCCCTCATCGCCCACCGTTCGTGCTGGCATCTTCTAGGAATGACAGTTCATGTTTGGATTAGGCTAACGATGGCTTCTCATGCATGGGCTTCTTATGCATGGGCCACTTTGCTACAACAGGCCTGCTACTAGTGTTTAACATGAAAAAATAGCATTTATGAAGCCCTAGCTGCAATAGCACAGGCGAAGCTAGAATGGTCAAATATTGCACTGCAAGAAAGAAAGCAGTTCACTACTGCAGTGACACAGACTGTGCAACAAGACGTTTCGTGCCACAACACTGCCGCGAGGTTTGATTTGTGTTGCATTTGTCGTTGAGTTTAGTAGTTCAACCATGAAACTGTTTCACAATACAACGTGAAAGCTCTCAAACAACCGTCAAAGCAGTACAGATGTCCTGAAACATGGCAACTAGACCCAATGGACCGCTCACTACACAATACCATGAGACAAACATGTACAGTGGGGATGGAAAATGGCATCTACATTCTCTGCTGTTTCGCATTTATTTTCAAGTGAGTGTAGCCTGGTTGGTGGTAAAAAGCCACTAGAGTCATCCACGATACCATCAAAAACCATCTAGCATGTTTTTATCGCCACCAAGGTCAGAGAGTGTTGAAATCAGCGCACCGTGCTCTTTTTGTTTCTTTCCATCCCCCCTGTACACAGTAAACAGGATAAAAGATTACTGAACATAAAAGTGTTCAAAGCCATAACAGAGAACTAGAATGACGAGTACAGACGGATTCACACTTGTCTAAAGCGCCCAGCTGGCCGCTTTAGCTGCTGTTTAGTGCAAAAATATGCAAATACCGATGCTGCAATGAGACCTAACGTAGTTATACTGCATGCTAGGTTCTTTTGCTGTAATTCAAGCATGTACGGAAGCTTGTAGCAAACGTGAGGTAGTAGCTGCGAACAACAGCGTCTACAGACATGCACTCCGCCACTCTAGTCAAGTGTGATTCCGTCTGTACACATAGCTGTGGCCCCTGGAATATTTTCACTATCTATGATCTGATTATGGCTCTTTACTTAAGCGCATATGTATATAACAATGACGTAATTGAACAGGCTTTCTAAAGACTTGTAGCAAGAACTCCCAGTATATTTGATGCAAGCTTACACAGAGTGACAGGTCTACTGAAATCTTCGTTTCGCAAACAGAGCACTACACAAACAGCACTTATTAAATGTGAATGGTATTAAAAATGACAAAGTATAAATAGATGCAACCTACTTCAGTACATCACTATGTAAAACTGTAATAATGCAACACTTGTCTTTCAAGCATCAATACAGGTTATAATACCAACCATTCTTTTACACTCATTTTATCCACTTCTAGGCATTTCCTTCTAACCTTGCGCGTTTTGTCCATGGCATCTTTCACCTTTTCCATATTTGGATTTCTGGTTGAAAGCTCTTTCTTCATGAAATTTATGGCCTCCATCACAAAAAATTCGCCCATTTCAAAGACAGGTGCGACAGCAGTCTACAATAATGTACCACTACAATAATGCCCACTTGGGCGATGTAGAATGCACTGATGAATAAATAAATAAATAACGGCTGTCAAATTTTTTTGTTGAGATTGCGCAGCGCGAAGAGGACAAGGCATCTTACAGGCATAGAGAAAAAAGAAGAGCGTCAAGGAGTACAAAATGTACATGCGCCCAATATTGGAATTCGGGTGCATGTTATTTTTGGGTGGCCCTGCTTATAAAACAAAACCTTTAGTTCTATTGGAGCGTGAAGCACTGCGAATGTGTCTGGGGCTCCCAAAGTTTGTGGGCATTAATGTTATGTATCAAGGAGCACGCCTTCCAACACTTATATTCTTTCTCGATTCCGCATCTTAACGGTGCAAGCTTTATAATTTTACAGCTTACCGGCTAGATCTGAATACGCCTTTATCAGTGGCCCCGACTCCTTCTTTCTTGCTCATTGGCCACGATTTCATACACCCCAAATAATAAGAAACTGGACAGCATTAAGGTGGACATTAGAACGATAATTGAAACTAATGGTTCACATCGTAATATTACGATAGAATATGATGAAAACTTCCGCTTAAAATCTAAGTTCCAATCTCTCAGATTTTTTAATAACAGGTTAAAAGATTACTTGGTACATGCAGAAACAAAAAACATGATAGCCACAGATGCTTCTGTGAATAATCAAAAGGCGGGCGTAGGAATTGCTTCCGATTTGCTTGGCTGGTCATTCTCAGTGAGGCTGCCAGATTTAACTCCAGTTTTTGAAGCTGAGCTCATGGCTATTATGTTGGCGCTTCGAAAACTGGCCTTCAAGAGAAATTAGTGCAGTCATAATAAGAGATTCTCTTTCGGTATGTACAGCACTTACAGCTTCAGAAGATTCACGAGCCCTAATGACTTTGCGCACATCAGTACCGCCACAGCTGAAACTCCTGAAATTATTGTGGGTCCCAGGTCACTGCGGGATACAATTAAATGAATTGGCTGATTCTTTAGCCTGGGCTTCCCTTGATGGACCAATAATTTCGGTACTCCCAGAAGTAGAATAGATAGCAGCGATCAGATGTAGAAGATTAGCAATTTGCACAGATATGATGGAAACGATAACTAAATGGACAGAATATCAACACCTTAAATTTCCGTGGAAACCTAAGTGGAGTCCATCTAGGAAGTTTGAAGTTATTTCCAAATTTCGATGCCGTGTCCTCCCATTAAACTTATATTTACACAGAGCTGGTCTGGCGATATCACCCCTTTGCCCATTTTGCGAAGAAACAGAATCCATTGAACATTATTTTATGTCATGTCGCAACTATTCAATAATCAGGAAAAGACTTCTGGTTATTCCGTTTCCGACGATTAGTTTAATTTTAACTGCAGAAAATGTTCCAAATTTCGGTGCCTCTGTTTCGGGACATTGTCATATAGAAATTTTTGATGCTATAATTTCATTCCAGCCACTAAACGTATTCCAGCATAATGCCTACTTTAAGAAATACTGGAAAAATACTTGTGACATAATAATAAAATGTGATTAAAGGTAAGACATGCAGTCGAATTTGGTCGGGTCAGGAAAACTCAGCTGCCTGGTCGACTCAAAATTACAAACTTCCATTATTATATTAGCACTTATTTCCTTCTTTGTAATTAATGCAATTATCATCCATAGGCTATAATAGCCTTTGTAATTTGATTGCTCTTTATATTCGAAATTTTTTTTTCTATTTTAGTGATAGGGAGGTAAACATTAATTTAATTATCATCCATAGGCTGCAATAAGTCTTCTTGGCCAATTGCCCAGAGTGGGTATGTGCCAAAATTGGTAGGCTACAAACAAACAAACGAATGCGAAACGGTAGGCCCCCGCATCGCCCACCGTTCGTGCTGGCGTCCTCCAGGAATGACAGTTCTTGTTTGGATTAGGCTAAGAATGGCTTCTTATGCATGGGCATTCTTCACATACCATGCAGGCTGCTTCGGCAAAGAGGCAGCAGCTGTCGTCCGGGTAAGGGAAATTCACATTGGTCTTAGCAAACACAGGTGTGCAGCCGCATGCGCTATCACTATAAGAAAAAAATAGAGTATGCGTGACTCTATTCGGAGAGTTCTGACTTGCCACGTATACGACTCTGTTTGAAGAGACACGGTGACTCTTTTTCTCGCCAAGGGTCAGCGCGCCGTCGGGGCATACTTTGACCCTCTTTGCAAGCGTGCAGGGACTCTCGACTAAAGAATCGCGTGACCACTGCTGAGAGAGTCAGGAGACTTCTGCCGAAAGCGTCACGCAACCCTTGAAAGGGAATCGTTTGACTCGTCATGGTATCGTTGCTAAAGGAATAAAATGACTCACTTATAGAAACAGTGAAATGATCGATTTTAAATGCGTCTAATGAGGCTTGCCGAAAAGCCAAGAGTAATTAGACACTTGGCCCTTCGCATTTACCGTTATCTTGAGAAAACTTCTTGAATTAGGTAGGATAACTTTTGCTGCAGAGTAAAACACAATGTGTAAAAAGATGATCTCCATTCTGCAATTCACTATAATGAAGGTATTTTGTGGAATGCACACAACAGTTTGAGAGAAAACTTTATTTATGCAAAAAATATCGCATCACTGATCACTACTGGTATTCTTGAAATGACAGAAATAGGAGCAATATTTAGGGTTGCAATCGAACTCAATTCGATGATACATACGGACTTTTAATGCACTTGCATTTTAATGTTCACTAAGATGACTAGAAGAGTAACGGCATATATACTTTTATGTAAAAATCCGACAGTGCTTACCTAGAGCACAGCACAACAGCATCATCGGGAACTTCTTTGTTTACAAATACTAACATACCTTCAGTGCTAAAATATGCTTCAATCGGCTCTACATCAAAAATAACTTCAAAGGCGCACAGATATTGTGCAAGGCAATATCTACATAAAAGGCACATTGCTAAACACAACACTGCACTACTATTGGGCGCGAGGACATACCGTGGCGCCGCCATGCGCAGGCATCCCTGTAACGTGCAAGGTTGGATTGCTCCGCCAGGCCACTTGCGCTGAGGCAGCAGCCTCTTCCGCGTCTCCTGTTTTCTTCACTATTATTAAATTTTACTTCGACATAATCAGTAAATAGTGCTGTGGCTTCGTCCCGGACTGCACGAAATGGACAATAACTGCTCCGAAAAAATATTAAGACTACGCCCTGACTGCCTGCGTCGTCTGCTATGGCCACCAACATGGAAGCCACAGCGACCGAGCGCGCTGCTTTTCTAAAAGCTAAACAACCGTGTTGTATCGAATTGAAACTTACCATAAAATATATGGGCTTTAGGGTGCGCTTGCGGCAGGCATATTTTGCTGCAAGAAACGCGTCCAGCGTGTAACTTCATTCATTGTCGCTGTGCATCTAAAAGCAGGCCGCGGTTGACTCGACAAAAAAATGGCATGCGCAAATTTACGTTCGTGTTTATTACACATAGGCTTATCAAGCACGACGCGTGCGGTTTCTCCGCTTGATATGATGCAACCAAACATGCATACAGCTGCATGCAGCCGCAGTCTTTCTCATAGGCTTCCCAAGCAGCGATAACGGCGCTGCTGCTCTTGACTTGCAGTGCGGCTTCAAAGGGATCTTCAAGCTTGACTGGCACTTCCGAAAAGCGAACTTGATAAAATGAGAAAGGCTCGTCAATCACGTTAACGATGAAGAGCAGACGATCGACGACAACGACGCCCGACTCAAAGCGAAATGCATTTCCCAAGTCGCGATTACACCGTGTAGGACGTATACCTCGAGGTAAGTCTCATTCTGTCATGTTAAAGATGAATAATGGTCCACATGCACTCCGAAATGAAGCCGTACACGCTATCGACGTACTGCGGTGTGGACAACGAATCAAATGATTGTTGTTTTGATATGGCATGCTAACAGTAGCAGCCGTGTACTTTCGTGAACAAAGGTTTGCGGCGTGCGAAAAAAAAATTATACGGCCATGGCACTGTTTCCTGAGAAGGTTAGAGTAAAGTCCTCCGTGCAGCTGGAGAATCACCCGCCGATTAAGACGCGAGGTAGCTAACTGAGCTTTAACCACTGTGAAGCAAGATGAACTGCTCGCCTCGTTTTTTCGGCTCTCGCGTCATGCTTGCAGTCTCTTTTATGATATCGACTTGACAGGCGCATAAAACCTGCTGCACGAACGCGGCTAGAAAATCGCACAAAGTCAGAAAGTGGTCACTTCAAGGTTGCAATTGCAAAGCATGTATGAAGTGCCAGTTATATTTAGCGGCTTAAATATATATCACCCTAATAAAGTGACAAAAAAAT
The DNA here is from genome assembly GCF_013339695.2 of Rhipicephalus sanguineus. Taxonomy (NCBI): domain Eukaryota; kingdom Metazoa; phylum Arthropoda; class Arachnida; order Ixodida; family Ixodidae; genus Rhipicephalus; species Rhipicephalus sanguineus. The sequence continues at coordinate 209,710 of NW_023615124.1, read as the reverse complement.
CACAGCATATCCACGGGGTGAATGATGATGAGTGGGGCGAAGCTACGGAGGGAATCATCTGTAAACCGTGAAACTCTTCCGTGAAATGCGCCCAGTACATAATATAAAGAGTGTGAAACATCGTGTATATATTAAACATCAAACTTTATTGTACTGTTTTACGTGGTCCCTTCATTATCACTTGTGATCGGTGAAATGCAAGGAAGAAGTCCGCTCACGAGCGAAAGAGCGCCAAGAGCGACCGCATTCCCCGCTCGCCCTGTGCGAATTAAAGGCAAGGCTAGAGGGAAGACAGGACGCGCGTTCCACAACGCGAGGTCGGTAGCATGCCCAACGAAAGCCAACGGAACGCGATCGTGCAAGTGCTCCGGCTTCGCATCGCCTCCCCGCAGGGGCGTCTGCGCGAGCAGGCGTTTGGTGTGTAGCGACACCACGGACCCGAGCTAACGGGGGGGGCTTCCACCCCCTCCCACGCTTAGCCGTGCGTGGCTTTGCCGTGTCCGGGGAAAAGGGGATCCTGGGGGTTGAGCCGACGCCGGGTGCTTGGACCTTTGAGGCCCCCCGGCAGAGGCAACACACCCCTTTGGCCCGTGCTTCACGCAGACGGCACCCCCGGGCTGACCCACCTTGGGGGAAATCGGCAGTCACCTCTTCCTATCCTACTCTACTATCTTCGCCTTTCTCTCGCACTTTTGATCTTTCCTGTCCGCTTCTTCCTTCTGCTTACTTCCTTCTTCCTGGTGGCTAGGGTTAACCATGCGTGGCCAGTCTTCCTTGGCTGGTCACGTATGGTTATAGTAGTTATGTATGGCTAGTGCTTGAAATACACTCCCAGGTTGGGCTCCAAGGTGGGCGGCCAGCATGACTACCGAACATTACCTTTTTTTTTATGGATAAAAATCCCCCGAACCCCAAAACTGATCGGCTCCGAAAGCGGGGTCGCACCGAAGCAACTAAAGAATTCACATCTAAATGCAACAACTTCACGAAGTTTTTTGTAATAACTTCGAAGAGTGCAACACCGATGCAGGACATATCGCCTTTCCCAATCGCCAAAGCAATCAAAGAATGCATTAACGGTGACTACGACGCCAGGAAAATGAGTTCCGGTGACCTGTTGATTGAAGTCCACAGTGAGCAGCAGAGCAACAACATCAAGAAACTAAACAAGATAGGTGAACATGAAGTCTCTGTTACACCACACCGAACATTAAACTATGCCAAGGGCGTGATCTCTGACAATGATCTCATAAAATGCACCGACGAAGAAATAACCGAAGCCTTAGCCGATCAAGGAGTTATTTCCGCCCGCAACATAACCATCAGAAGGGAAGGAAAAGAAATCAGAACAAGACATGTAGTGCTAACCATCGTGAGTACAACCCTTCCATCTGCGGTACACGCGGCATACCTACACCTGAAAGTAAGACCCTACATCCCTAACCCACGAAGGTGCTTCCGTGTCAAAGGTACGGGCATGGGTCGCAGTCATGCCGAGGAAAGCGGCGTGCGTGAAGTGCGGTCTTAGCGACCACAGCGATGAGGCATGTACGAATGATTTGCGTTGCATCAACTGCGAGGGCCCGCATGCCGCATATTCCCGAACGTGTCCTGTATGGAAAAGAGAAAAGCAAGTCAACACACTTAAGGTACAAGAGAACATATCATACAACGAAGCGAGAAAACGAGTAGAGTTTGCCCAGAAGGGCTCGTACAGCCAAGCGGTACAGAGAGGGCGGGTACCGCAAATGGTGTCAGTCAGCACTCAGGTCCAACTGCAGGACCTAGTGTCGGCACTGCAGCCCTCACGCAGAGAGTCGGGAGGTGCACAACGTGCATCTTCCACTCGAGGCCTGGAAGTCTGCGCTGCTGCTGGTACCAGCCAGCGCAGCACAGAGACCACACAGGCCTCACTAACGGTGCTGAAGGGAAGGCTCCCTACAAAAACCAACACCCTTGCAGAGCACGTCCAGCGAGGAGCACCTTTGTGGTGCTGACTCATGGAAGTATGCCCTGCAGACACAGAAGAGTCCGGAGAGGCTGCTGCTAACGGCAAGCCTCTAAAACAACCTGTCGTGCCCCCCCCCCCCCTTGGCAGGGAAAAGGGAGCCGACATCCAGTCAGTGCCCCGGGAAAGGCACATGACCAATTTGTGACTCTATCTGACCCTTTTTGATTTTCTTTCTGTCACCCACGTTTATGTTTTTAGTCACACTACCCTGACAACAATACAGCGTTTTTTTTGTTTTTTGTTTCTTTTTTTATTCTATCATGGCATTCATAGTACACTGGAATTGTAGGGGCCTCATACCAACTTGGGGGACATTAAAGATATTATAGAGCACTTTTCACCTGTAGCAATTTGTCTACAAGAGACAAATTTAGGCCCGAAGAACATCAATTTTTTAAAAGGTTTTACAGTTGTACGAAAAGACCGCGAGAACGCCAGCCGACTGTCAGGAGGAGTTGCCATAATCGTACAAGGTGGCATTCACCGCGAAATCAAGCTAAATACCTCCCTTGAAGCCGTAGCTGTAACGGTTTTATCCCACAAAGTCATCTCCATCTGTTCATTATATACCGCCCCATGAACATGTAACCCTTCAACAACTCGATGACATAACAGCACAGCTACCAGAACCATTCCTTTTAGTTGGTGATTTTAATGCACACTGTACAGTGGCGTAGCCAGGAATTTTGTTCGGGGGGGGGGGGCTCACGTTGCAGCGCGACCTCCTCATCGAATTTTTAGAACGACTAAGTACATGAATAACATTTATTTATTTATTATTTTTTTTTTTTATTTATTTATTTATTTATTTATTATATCCTCAAAGGTCCCATATGGGACTTTACATGAGGGGTGGGCGTCATAAAAAAGCGGTATCGATGAAGGTGTATGTTAGGATGTGGTTGAGTCTGCTTCCTGGGTGGCATTTTTGAAGCGCGCAAAATCGCGGATGAGTGCTGCTTCGTTCGGAAGGTCATTCCAGTCTCGGGTGGTGCGCAAAAAGAAGGGCTGCTGAAATGAGGTGGTGTGGGCACATGGCGGAATCACAGCATTTGGATGACTTGTGCGATGACCTCGATGGACCGGCTGGATGAGGTGGTTGTCACGGGGGGTTGAATAAAAGAATCTGTGAAAAAGGCAGAGACGTGCAATAAGACGACGAAGAGCGAGGGTAGAAAGATTTAACTGGGATTTGAGGGCGGAGACGCTCGAGTAGCGGGAATAATCTGAACAATGAATCTGGTTGCTCGGTTCTGTACTGACTCAAGTATTTCGATATGATTAGTTTGGTGGGGGTCAAAGACAGCAGCTGCATACTCAAGTTTTGGTCTGACAATGGTTTTATAAGCGAGTAGTTTAACGGAAGGTGGTGCCATGGAAATGTTACGGCGTATGTACCCGAGAGCGCGGTTATCGGAGTGAATTATGTGATTATATGGTCGCCCCAAGATAGGTTACTCGAAAGATGGACACGCAGGTATTTAATCGAGTCAGTAGCAGCTATATGACAGTTGTTGATTGTGTAAGTAGCCGGCGTGTGGTTTCGCGACGATGGAAAAAATTAGTAATGTTTTTTTCGCATTAAGGGACATCAACCAGTGGTACACCACTGCTGAATGCGTGAGAGGTCATGCTGTAGAGAGACATCGGTGGGGTTATTTATAGGGCGGTAGAGGACACAATCATCAGCAAAAGACGGATGTTAGATTCAACGGAAAGCGGAATATCGTTAATGTATATTAGGAATAAAAGAGGCCCTAGGACGATACCCTGGGCACGCTGGACAAGACATGCGAGAGGTCGGAGAGTGATCATTAACATGCACGAATTGTTTACGGTTTGTTAAGAATGCTTTAATCCAGTTAAAAACATGCCGATGAAGGTTTAGACGCGAGGTTTTTTGATGGAGACGGGAGTGGGGTACCTTATCGAAGGCTTTTTCAAAATCTAAGAACAGTGGTCAATTGGGATGTTACGGTCCATATGAAGGTGAATGTCGTGCAGGAATAATGTTAGTTGGGTCTCGCATGAGTGATCTTTACGAAAGCCATGTTGGTTTGGGTGAAAGAAGTTTACGGATGATAAAAATGTAGCAACATGAGAAAAGATGACGTGTTCCATGATCTTTAACAAACACTAGTGAGCGAAATTGGTCGGTAGTAACCTGCAAATGAGCGGTCACCTTTCTTGAAGACCGGAAAGACCTTCCCAACTCTCCAGTCTAATGGGACTTCACCTGTGTCGGGTGACTGCTGAAAATGATTGACATATGGAACTGCATACATGTTCAGTATTTTTCAGAATTTTGGCGTTTATGCCATCTTACCGCATGACGAAGAGTCTTTAATTGGTTAATAACTTTTACAATTCCCTCTGAATTGAATACAATCTTTGGCATTGGCGGAAAAGCAAAATGCGGAAAATCAGGAAGTTCGTTGTTAGGTTCGTTAGTAAAGACGGAACAAAATGCAGAGTTGACGGAAGGAACGTCGCAGTCGGCAACGGGGGATCCAGAAGTGTCACAAAGAGAGACTGTGGTTTTCGCCCGGTTCATAATTTTCCAAAAGCGGCGTGGGTATGTACATGTATTACCATGTACATACATTGTCACTGGTATTACCATTACCATGTATTACCAGTGACAACTTGTATTAGATGCTGCAAATCACTTCTTGAATGCTGCCCTCTGTTAAGAACGATTAAGAAATGTGTTTTTTCGTAAAGATATTATGTTGGCATGCCCGCAAAATCTTTCCAGGAATAACTGTCTTCAATCTTTTCAATATTTTGTTTTGGTGTGTGTGTAACAGGTACGGCAAATATCACGTAAACTTCGGAACTGCATCAGCTTTGAACTGAAGAGGTGCCTGATAACAAGAAATGAAGTCCACAGAAATAACCAGGATTTTAATGCAGATTGTTTACGCAAAATGTTCATCTTTTTGCACAAATGATGCGGCCAGGGAAAAGCAAGAATGGGAAAGTACACCCCGAATACGGGCAAAATATAATCACCGGAAACAGTGCGCAGTATGCTTACGCAAAACTTCACAAATGTACATTTAAATATGCAATCAATAAACGGAACTAAGCAATGATCACTATACATAATGGCCAACTGATATGTCCTTTGGGCCAAGCTGCTGTCTCGGACGCACCGTGTAAACAGAACTATAAAGGAAGAGCGCAGAAATAACGAAAGAAACTACTTCCAAACTGTTTTAAAAGTGCGAACCACTATTGTGCACTCAATTTAAAGGAAGGTTGCCGCTTGTAGTTCAAAAAGCAATGAAGAACAAAACGACAAATGAAAGTAACAATGCTGTTAGTACGGCCTCCCAATAGTTGAATTTGTTTGGTAACGCCGCGTATGCCGACCTCTCAGTGAACAAGGTGAAGCTGTCGATTGGCTGGTAATGTCCACCTGATGCCCGTATTCTTATGTTTATATTAGGTCACAGTGTTAACTGCTAAAAGGTACAAAACCCTCACGGCTTTAAAAGGTGGTGAACAATAATATTGCGTCAGAATTACGGGCTCATTGACCTGAACTCTGGAACAGTAGTGTCTTTTCCTTTCGTTTGCGCTGATTTTTGTCCTGCTCGGTATCAAAGGACAACGTTGACCCGGCGAGGAAGCTTAGCAAAGCGGTCAATGACTTCCGACACGCTGATGTCGACATTTCTGTGGGCGTACAGAAGTGCCTGGCCAACCATGCGTTCCTCAGACATCGTGGAGCGTAAGTAGTTCTTAAGTAACCTCATACTTGAAAACGTTCCCTCTGCGCTGGCAGTGGTCACTGGAAGGGTGACTAGAATCCGGAGTAGCTTGTACACATTCGCACAGAACCTGCTGTCGCAATGAGAGAGGGCATCGGTTCCTGTACCGGGGCCCTGGTTTGCTGCTTTGTTCGCCCACTTTGTCCACCATAGTCGCAGTTCTCCAAAACCAGCCCTCGTTTCGACGTCATGCGCAAAAACGGTCAGGAGATTTTCTGCTCCTTTCTCCCGATCATCTTGCATTGGTGGTATTGCGGATGATACAATTAATGAAAAGTCCTTTAGAAGTGTCCTGTGCTTTTCGAACCGTTGGTTTAACTGGGCTAGTACGTGGTTCATGAACGGAATGAACAGGGTTCTGCGAAAATATTCTTCCGCACTTTCGAATGCATTGCTCCCAAGGTTTTGCTTCCGGACACCGGCTCGACGGCTGGTGATCTCCACATTCAGTTTTTCTGCCAATGCCTGCATTTGTGCAAATATTTTTGAGAAAGAAACATTCGTGTTCTTGCGGTCACTTTCAATTGTCTGCTGTATCACTTCTATGTCGTCAATGGCAGCGCTCATGTCGATACTCCTCGTCTGCAGCTTCTTTGACAGTGGCAAAGTCAGTGCTAACACGTGTTCCGTCACATGCAGGCTTACAAGGAACGCTGGTGAAAAGAGTGCCAACATTAGACTGTTTGCCTGCACTGGACTTTCGCCATTTCTGTTAAACTTAATCTCCTCTATTGCTGCGATCAACGGCTCAAAGAGGCTCACAAATGAAAGCACTGCATCGTGCTTCTCGGCCCAGCGCGTTTCGCATAGTCCCAAAAGGCGCTGCCTTGTAGGCTCAGGACAGCTCAAACTTATCACTTTTCGCAAAACGTGTGAGCGGCTAGAAGATTTACGGAAAAAGGCTGACGTCGCCTTCAGAGTCCCAAAACAGTTTCGAATGTCTGTGATGGAGCATGCTGCACACACAACTAGATAAAGGGAGTGACACGCGCAGTGAGTACATAGAGTGCGGCTGGATATTTCTCACGGACAGCAGCTTGAACACCATTCGTTTTGTCGGCCATCGAACTTGCACCACCGTAGCCTTGACCACGGAGATGCTGCATGTTAATTCCCATTTCTATAAGGAGCCTTATGATGGTGTCGGCCAGGGCCCGGCCATTTGGTCGTGAATTGGCACAAAGCCTAAGAACACTTCTTCGATTCCGTTCGCATCCTTATTAAGGTACCTTGCACAAAGAGTAAGCTGCTCGATACCCGCAACATCCGTCCTTTCATCAGCAAGTACGGAGAAGCAGCCTGCAGCGTTTACTTTTGCGACTAGGCTTTCCTTGATGATTGCGGCAGAGATTTCTATAATGTGGTTTTGTACATATAAACTAAAATATGAGGCCTTATTTGGGCAACTTTCCAAATGCTTTTTTTGATCTTTGTCGCCACAATCCGCGCGCATGCGAAGCAGCTCTTTGAAGTTGCCTGTATTTGTAGAGGAGGCTGTGCTTGAATCCATGGGACCACTGTCTCTATGTCCACGGAGAGCCACACCTTGCCACCCGCAAAGGAGAACTGTCTCAACAATAGGCTGTAACTTCCTTCGGATCTCTCTTATTTGAATTTGCCTGCCATGGTCCAGCTGATCAACAACACTGGGCACACATCCTGAGAAGGTTTGAAGAAAACTATCGGCTACCAGATGAGCGTCAGTGTGATATTTAGTGACTTCATGTGCACCGAACACTTTGAGGGCGTGCTTCCACTTTTGAAATGGCTTGGATACGAGGGCCTTAGTGCGCGCATGTTGGCCCTTGCCAATCTCACTTCTGCTAAAAAGGACACACACTCGGCAAAACGCACCCTCTTAAAGCGCTGAGAAGCTAAGCCATCGGTACCTGTCCAGCCAAGCCACGTAAACATTCGTTTCTGCTTAAAATCGTTCATAGACTTAAACATATAGCATGGCGGAGGAATCCAAGGAGAAGCTAGCAGTTGATGTTTTGTGTCATCATCCACTTTTGAGCCATCTGTGTAGAGCCCGATATCAAACTTGCTTCTGCTAACATTTTGAGGGTCATAAAAAGATAAATAATTAAATAAATGATAATCAGGCTGAAGCCCAATAAATCCCACCACCCGGGTGACGCCGCTGGTTGGTGGTGTATGAGAGCACGAAAAATTTCGGGGGGGGCTGAAGCCCCATAAGCCCCCCCCCCTGGCTACGCCCCTGACACTGTACACTCTGGGGCAGTGAGAAAACTGACAACAGAGGGCAAGTGATAGAAGATTTCATTCTATCAACCAACACATGTCTTTTAAACTCTGGTTCACCTACGTATTTCTCACCAAGCTCACGAAAGTTTAGTTGTATGCTTTAGCCTTTTGTCCACCAGCATTTTTAACGATTTTAAAGGGAGGTTCTCGATGCCTCATAGGAAGTGTCACATTCCTGCCATCGTGCAAATGACATCCAAGTTTCCTACCATAAGCCTATAAACCGCGCCGCTGGAAGCTACAAAGGCGGAATTGGCCTCTGTTTTAAGAAGACCGCAAAAACCGAAGACGCACTTACACCCGAAAGAGCATAGACGAAATGAATGAAAAACTCACATCAGTACTAATCGCAGCACAGAGAAAAAGCATACCGCAATCATAGAACACTGGCGAAGAAGCTAAACTGCTGGTGGACACCAGAATGTACACAGGCAAGAAACAGCAAAATAAGGCATGGGGTATCTTGAAAAGATACCCACCTACACTAACTTGATAAACTTCAAACAAAACCAAGGCGAGAGCGCGTTATGTCCGGAGGCAGCGAAAATCATCCTGGCAGAAATACATATCTACATCAACAGCTCAACCACATCAAAACATGGGGGACCAGGTTCGAAAGTTCAACGCGACTACTCCCCATACACAATACCCATACTTACAGACCCAGGTGCACAGACATCCTAGAGGAGCAAGCAGAACATTCTAGGCGAACATTTTACACCTATCCAGCTCAGCTAACTACAGCAGTCTTCCTTACGTACAAAACAGGCATCCGACCGAAAAGCAGAAAAATACCGTTAACAGGAGGTTTAGATAAGCCGTATAACGCACCTCTAACACTCCAAGAGCTAAACACTGTGCTCTCAGCAGGGAAGAAGACAGCGGTCGGTCCGGACAGAATCCATTACGCAATGCTCGCGCACCTATCGCAACGTGCTGTAGAAACACTACTAAAGTTCTTCAATCGATCGGAAAACGGGCATAATGCCCACCAATGGAAAATGGCAATCATTGTCCATTTCTAAAAAAACTGGAAAACCACCGACGGCACGGGCAGCTATAGACATATGCACTTACAACTGCATAGCAAAATCATGAGAGCATTAATAAACATCAGGCTAACATACCCTCGAAATAGAGAATTACTAGACTGTCATCAGTGGGGTACAGGAAAGGCCACTCAACAAACGACCATCTTGTTCGCCTCGAACACACAATACGCGAAGCATTTTACATAGGCCACTGCCTAGCAGTATTTTTTGACCTGGAGAAAGCCTACGACACCGCATGGCGGTATGGTATACTGAGAGACTTGGCGAATCTAGGATACCGCGGCAGAATGCTCAATGCCTTGGATTGTTCTATCAAACCGCAACTTTCAGGACGGCTGGGCTGCACGTTATCACGTGTTTTCGTCCAAGAGAAGGGTGCCGCAGGGCTGAGTATGAGCACCACGCTTTCATCGTCAAAATGAATTCAGTAATAGAGTAATCCGCCCTCCATCATGCACTCACTATATGTCGACGACCTTCAAATAGCATGTCGCGTTCAGCATATCCTCATGTGAAAGACAGCTCAGCTAACCATCAACAAACTGACTAAATGGGCAGATCAAAATGGCTTTCGGTTTTACTCAGAAAACCGTTACCGTTCTTTTCGCAAAAACGCGGCTTGTATCCGGATCCTGTTCTCAAACTAAACAGTAGCTTACTACCGCTCAAACAAGAACACCAGTTTCTGGGCTAGTCTTTGACAGCAAATTAAAAACTTCATCGCTCATATGAACAGCATAAAAAAGAAGGCAAACAAGGCGCTTAACATCCTAAAAATGCTATCGCGGAAACACGGGTGCAGATCGAATTTGCCTTTTACGCATATACCGTTCAGTCGTGCGCAGCATACTTGACTACGGCTGTGTTATTTACGGGTCGGCAAGGAAGTCGTACCTCAAACGTCTTGATCCAATACATAATCACGGATTGCGCTTGGCGATAGGGCGTACAGAACCTCACCCGTCGAGAGTTTGTATGCTGAAAGCAACGAGCCTTGCCTGGAACACCGAAGAGCGCTACTGACAGTATCGTACGTGTTAAAAACTCGATCGAAACCAAGTCACCTATGCCACACCATTGTTTCTCACATCAATACCAGAATACAGTACAACAACAGGCCGCACACGATAAGACCACTTCTCCTACGCTTTGAAGAAATATGCCTCGAATATAAAGTACCAAATCAGGCGCTCAACGTAGCGCGAACGCCGGAACGACGGGCTCCATGGTTGGGCTTCTCACACTTCACTGATTTTGCATTGGCTCATTTAAGGAAAAAGGAAACTCCACGGAAGCACATTATGCAGGAATTCCTAGCGGTACAAGAAAAATATGACAAACATTCTGAATATTACACTGATGGTTCAAAAACACAAAAACACACAGGAAGTGCCGTTGTATCAAAACACTTAGAATCCTCCATCAGACTGCCGCAGTTTGTGTCTGTCTTTACAGCAGAAGTATATGCTCTTTTTATTGCTCTAGAAGAAATTCTAGCTAGAAACCACAAAAAGGCAGTAGTATAATCTGACTCCCTTAGCGCATTAAAGGCCCTACATACAAAATCAGAAAGCGAACCGCTTCTCGGGGACATTTTACAGATGCTAGAAACAGCTGAGAAAAATGGCAAGACAATCCGTCTAGTATGGGTGCCGAGCCACGTTGGCATCCAAGGAAACGAAAACGCAGACAGAGTAGCAGCAATGGCAGTTCACAATAGAGTAGCAGAAATAAATATACCATTCAGAGACTGTTTTAACAGATGCCGGACATCCTTCAGGGCGAAATGGCAAAAAGAGTGGCGGTCTCAAGTGCATAACAAGCTTCAAACTATCAAGCCTATTTTACAAGAATGGAAGTCATGCTGTCATCAAAAGCGCTTCATCGAAGTAGTACTATGTCGCCTGCGGATAGGTCATACTCACCTAACCCACAATTTTCTACTGCGAGGAGAAGACCAGCCACAATGCCAGCATTGCAAGGAACCTCTGACCGTAAATCATGTCTTAATAACATGTCCACTTTTCGAAAAAAGAAGACACGATTGTTTTAATGAAATCTACAAAACACGAACACCTCTCCACCCAATGTTAATGCTACCAGAAAATGCAATCATTCCCATAGAGGACGTTCTTGGGTTTCTTGAGGCTACAGGTCTTTTAAACAAAATGTAAACGAAAGTTTGTTTTATGCTCCTAACTTAAACCTATTAAAATCCACCTAGTGTCTGGCGCATCATAGCCACTGCTGCTTTTGCGCCATAAAACCCCACATAATTAACTAACTTCGCATCGCCTCATGGTTCCATTTAGCGTCCCAAAACCAAATATATTGCTCAAGGTGTGCCTTGCGTTTTTCGTAGACATAATTTCTTTATCATGTACATTCAGACGAAAAGTTGAAAGCTCACTAGAGTGTATCGCCCGCAAAGTATGTCTTTTAGTGTGATTTAACTCTCGTACGGCAGGGTCCTCGCGCCGTTGCCGGTCCACCTCGCCCGTTGACGATCGGGCGAGGTGGCTACATAGAACTACTACTACTACACTTTAAGAAAAACATCTGGCGTTCTTTCGTTCTGCTTTTACAAAACATCTGGCGTCTTTCGTTGGTTTATTTCATCAATCAACGGCGTTTTAAACAAATTTTTTATTGTTTAATCACGCACAGGAGAAATCTCACCAGGCACTACCTTGGAGGTAAACAATGGCTGCTAATGGGAATGAGAGACAGAAGAAGTCGGCTTTTAGCTAACACTTACACTTCTACTTCTACTAATGTTTCCTACTGGAACATGCCAATGGCTGCTAATGGGGAATGAGAGACAGAAGAATTCGGCTTTTAGTTAACGCGCACGCTGCGAATTTTTTATTGTTCAACAACGCACAGGAGAAATCTCCCACCGGTACCACCTTGGAGGTCAAAGCGTAAGACTTGTTACGGACTACTACGATGACGACGACTACGAGGGACGAACGAGTGCCGCCTTAAGGAGCTTCGCCCCTAAAAACAAAGCAAACCTGCAGAACGATGTCAAAGCTTGCTGAAAATGCACAGACGTCCGTTCCGGCGTGATAAAGCAGCCTTCCCGACGCGTGAATTGCAGGCGCCGAACTTCTGACAATGTGCCGAGTTCAGTTGAATTCAACCAATCGCGCAACGCTAACGATATAACGCGAGTGTAAACGTTCAACAACGACGGGTAGGTTTCACGAACACGGGGAATCAAAACACAAAGTTGTTTCACCTACAACCGTAACTGGACTTTCACAATGCGAGTAATCATTACTGTAGTCGCTACGTGCATGCGCCGCGTTACTTACCTATTCAGGCAGTCAAAACGAACGAAAGCGATGAACTCAGACAGCCAAAAGAGAAGGCGAGACAGCGCTGTCAGCTATCCACGCTTGCCGCCTTTATTAAAGACGATAGTCTTTCTTGGGGAACTTAAACGCAGAAATTTTGGTCTGTCTTTCTGTCTGTCTGTCTTTCTGTTTGTCGGTACGTCCCTCGATTCAGCCACTCGGACAAAGTTGAACCACTTGCCCAAGGGCCAGGCATCTTGAACGGCTCACTAGGTTCATACTTGTGGACATCATCGATCAAAAAGCAAACATTACGCATACCTGAGGCACGACATCACTAGGTAAGTATTAGGTGGTGTGTTCCTTTAATAGAAAATGCATACATACGTAATTTTAAAGACCCTAGTTTCTTAAGCTGCGCTGAAAATGCGATTGCGCGTTAAACTTGACTTCCTCCGTGCCCTCTGCACGAGCTCAATGTTGTGTTTCGGTTTCGGTTCTGTATTGCACTGTACGAATGCCATGGGTCGCCGCTCTGGCGTTCCTCTTTTAGCCAGGCGACGTGTAAATAAAAGAGTGTGTGGAGAGTACTCGTTGAGTGCGGAAGTTTCTTCTGCTTCGGCGCTTCGCGCCAAACCGCGTGTTCGGGCTGGCTGGCGTCCCCGCCGGTCGTGTTGGTCACCGCCGGTCTTCGCCTGCTGCTGCGCCGGGACTACCAGTCCGCAACACAGCACTCATGTTCCCGACGTATTGCCAGATGGCGTCCATATCTCACGCAGCGCCTCTTCTATCGTCTTTAGACGACATTTGCAGCGAAGCACGCAGATACGCGGCCAATTTTTCTCGTGCGACAAGCCCGGGAACCGATACAGTTTCACTCGTGAATTGTGTGCCTTGGTGTTGTCTGCACTGTTGTGGCAGGCCACTAAACCGCAATACTTTGGACCTCGCGTGCGCTTCCGCGGGGTCGCTTCTGCCATCGCGGAAATGCGCAGCTTCGCAGAGCAAGCCTCTCGGTTCAACGTGCCGAGCTGACGGCCCCCCATTTAGCCGCACCGACAAAAGAACGCGTGCGCACGTGCGCTAGCGCTACCGTGAAAGGGGCTGAGTCGGCCGCGCATGCACTACGAAGCTTTCCGACAGAGCCGCAGCGCGGCGCTGTCGTCGCGCCGCAAACTTGAGCTTACGGACGATCGAGAGCCATGTGCAAGCAAGCGCTTCATTCAGAGTTGCAACTAGATCACATTCTACGTGAACAGAATGTCTGCGGCCCGATTTTGATATTTACCTCTTGCTTTTTATTGCTCGAAGCTTCTACGGTTCAAGGCGCTTTGTTGGGCTAGTTGGTTATGATCCATGAGACTGTTTGGCGTAGCGCACACCCACAAGGACAAAGAAGGACACACAAAGAAGGCGCTGTGTGTGTGTGTGTCCTTCTTTGTCCTTGTGGGTGTGCGCTACGCCAAACAGTCTTCTACGGTTGTCACACGTACGGTGCATTGTCGATCGCCATCGAGCCACATCGGGATGAGAATTCTCGACGATTGACTCCGTTCCCCAGCTTGCACAAAGGGGCCAATCGCGATAGAAAAATACGGTGCCGATGGTGCTCGATTGCGATAGCAAATGCACCGTGTACCAGCCGGCCGTATTACTTTGCGCATTCGAATGCACTAACATGATGTAAGGTGTACTTTACCGTGGTCTAAATGGCTATTTTATGTATTTCAGTAAAAATACCAGCGCCCAGCATTTACAGCTTCATTGACAAGCAGTACAACACTTCGCGTCTGCTGCAAGAAGGTGAATCAGTATTTAAAGCTGGCCACGTTGTCGCCTGTAGCGTAAAACAACGTAAAGAAGAAAAAGTGACGCTGGCTGGGCTAATTCTGCAGACATCATCTATATATAAACAAGGAACCTCATGAGCTGGAAATTACAGTAAAGGAAAGACAGTTGACAGCGGCATCATGCTCTTGCAATGCAGGGTAAGGGTAAATTATCGTGAATAAAATGTTTGCAATCAAGGGATATTGAGACCTTTACAGGCGCGTAGCCAGAAATAATTTTCGCGGGGGGGGGGGGGTTCAATTATACTTTATGTATGTTCGTGCGTGCGTTTGTATGTGTGCGTGTTTGTATACGAAAGCAAAATTGAAAATTTCCCCTGGCTATGCCGTATTTGCAATCTAATAGTGTTTTTTATCTTCATGTAGGCAGCACAAGTGTGAGCACATGATAGCACTACTGCTGCATATTCATGCAGCAGAAACGTTTGACGTCCCTTCTTCTACTGATATGCTTCAGCAATGGGGTAAAGAACAGGTGACAGATGCAAGAAAGAAGTATAAACCATAGGTTGATTGCAGAGTTTCCATGCTCAAAAAAGGTGACTAATTTAATAGTGAATTGTTGCCTAGGAAATGGAGAACCGTAATTGCAGTGGTACGTGAGAGTTGCAATAGCTGCACTTGGCATGCAATAAATCACTAGTCAGTTCTGATCACTTAATAAGTTTAATGAAAGAATGGCTTGATTATCAGGGCTCCATCAATTTCATTGTTGCAGCACAGATAAACTGTACCAAATAAAACGGAAAAGTATAAACACCATGCCACATAATAGCCTGTAAACAATGGCAAAGACATCATTTTAAAGAAATATGCATATAAACTGAAGCTAAGTATTCATTTCTGGTTTTTCAGCCGAGGAAAGAAGTCAGAATACATGAAGAAAACATATTCAAGAGGCTGCTCTATGGAATGTCTCGTGTGTTCGGCACTGCGCCATAGTGAAGGCAGTAAGCATGCATACGATGAAGCTCGTAGCTGTTTGTGATGGTGATGAAGATTATTGCATGATTATCTGGATTTACTCAGTCTTTAAGCAACCACGTTTTTTCCAAGGCCTTTGAGTAATTATGATTGTGTGTATTCAAGACGAAATTAGATAGAAAAAGGCTAAACTCTTCATTTTATTCATCTCATATTTTTTTGCACAAACGGTTCTCAAAGGTCTCACGATCACTCTTTTAGGAAACAATGCTGGTGCATCCAGATCATCTCATCTAACTGCGAGGCAAGATAAGTCTGAGGGAACGTGCAGGTCTCCGGCATACCCAGCAACCACTCGACATGAGAATAGCAATGCATTTGTGGAGCAGCAAAGCGCACTCGTCACACAACCATCAACACTCCCTGAAGCAGTTGCACAAGCAGTGGGAGCTGGAGCCAGGTCAGCAGATGACATGTACAATTACGTTCAGCATATATTCCCATACTCAAACATAGAAGAAATCACTTCCATAACCACACAACAAGCAGATTCACTGCACTGGATGCTGTACAGAAGAGGGATGGTGACAGCCTCCATTGCATTTTCTGTTTACACAAGGGTGCACATTAAGGACTGAAATGGGGCCTCATGACGTGCGGCCTCAGTGTTCAAACTTCTGCAATTTCAAGAGGGATTTTGCTAGAAGAGACAGGAAAAGAGGCCTACAAAGCCATTGCGTCGCGTACAAGTCTTCTAGTGAAAGACACTGGCCTCCTTATTTCAAAAGAGCACCCCTGTATTGGCGCATCCCCAGATGGGCTAGTCACTTGCGATTGCTGCCCGCAGCGGATCCTAGTGGTGAAGTGTCCAATTAGCCTAGAGAAATTCAGGCAGAAGGAGATCGCAGTGCCCAAGAATGAAAACGTGTGCCTTAAGAAAACCAGCAAGTATTTCTGCCAAGTTCAAATTCAAATGATGGTTGCAAAAGTTCACATGAGTGGCTTTTTTGTGTTTCAAGACGCTGAACACTTTCTTTTATTTTCTGTTGATTTTGATGAAATTTTTTGCAATCCTGTTGTAGAAAGGGCCGTGTACTTCTTCAAATCTTATGTTTTGCCACATATAACACAGTAAAACATTACAAGATGCCTAATAGCTGTTGTTTAAGCTGCATGCACATCTTAATAACTTACTAGTTCACAACGCCAACTAGAAAGATAAACAGCGCAATAGAGAATGTGGGGTTTCGTAATAAAATCGCGGTGTTTGTTTGCTTTTGCCACACTGTGCTCTGCGAAGGATGCTGTACTGTTGTTTCCTACTCTTTGGTCTCTTTAATGTCATCCACCTGGGTGAGTAATTGAGAGAGCTGCACATTAATGGTGTAGAATTTCCTGGTGCCACACTGCATCGAGGGGTGCTGTATTTGGGCACTACAGTTATGTTTATCACTGGTGTTTTTAATGTGCAATAAATAAATACTTTTGCATTGCGTCTTTTTCAGAATGTGATTAGTATGAGCGGTTTTGCTCCAACAGCACGAAGGTGGCTTGCGGCCGGTAGCTTTTGGTAGCCGCTCCTTGACTCCCGCAGAGAAAAACTATTCCGTGACGGAAAAGGAATGTTTGGCAATCATTTTTGCCCTCAAAAAGTTCGATTACTATATTGACGGAGTTCAATTTGTTATCGAGACTGATCACATAGCACTAACTTGGCTTAGACGCCTAGGGGAGCCGAGCGGCAGGCTTGCACGATGGGCACTTTTCCTGCAGCAATACGACTTTACCGTTCGCTACAGGAAAGGAAAGAGCAACGTTGTGGCGGACGCACTTTCGCGCGCGCCCGTTGACTGTGAGAAGAGTAACATTACTACTCAACTCACCTCGCCCGAAGTCGTGCTCGAGAGCGACGTAACTGTTGCGACGCTCGATGTTGTCACGAGGGGTAACATTAATACCCACCCTCACACCTTTGAAACTCAGCCTAAGAGCAGAGTAACTGCTACACTGCTCGACGGCGAGAGTCCTCACGGAAGGGCGGACAAACCACCTTCAATTGAGGAGAGCGTTAACCACTTCGACTGCGTCAGTTGAGTGGGGAACGTGTTCAGCACGAAGGAGCTATTAGAGGCTCAGCGGGAGGATCCATTTTGCAAAAAGGTGTTTGAGGGGCTCCGGGAGCCCGGTGGCGCGGCCGCGGCGCATGTTGACGCAGCTGGTATTGCTGTTAATGCGCTGCTCTCTGAAACAGCTGGTAATGCTGTGAGCGCGTTGGATTCCTACCTGCTTGACTCTGAGGGCACTTTGCTGAGATACATTCCTGCGGAGAAGAATACACATGAGTCCTTCAAAGTGGTGATCCCACGCACGTTGAGAGGGGCACTGTTACGCTACTTTCACGATACGTGCATCGCTGGGCATGCAAGTGCCCCTAAGACTTACCTTAAGTTGTGCCACTTTGCTACATGGCCAGGCATGAAACGGGATGTAACGCGCTACGCCCGCTCATGCAATGTGTGCCAACGCGTGAAGCCGCGCGGTGGACGCCCACCCGGGCTCATGCAGCCGATCCAAAGCCAAACACCATGGCAAATAGTGGCTTGTGACGTCATGGGACCTTACACAAGAACACCGAGAGGAAACCAATTCCTTCTCGTCGTCACAGATCACTTCACTAAGTGGGCGGAACTGTTCCCCCTACGAAGGCTGACGGCACGCATTATCATGGAAAAGCTCATCGAAGTGTTCACAAGATTCGGCTATCCAAAGCAGTTAATTACGGACAATGCGTCCTATTTCACCGCCAAAACTTTCGTGGACTCTTGTGCAGCCCTGGGCATTAAGCACGAGAGAACAACCACGTACCACGCCCGGGCAAATCCAACCGAACGTGTAAACCGCAACATCAAGCACATGCTTGTTGCTTTTGAGGGGGACGCACAAGGATTGGGACAATTGCGTCCCTGAAATCGGATTTGCTCTGAGGACGACCGTGAACCGCTCGACTGGCTTTACCCCCGCCACTCTCAATTTTGGGATAGAGCTGCTGAATCCCGTAGAACATACCCTACAGGAACGCAGCACGGAACTGGCTGCTTCGTCGGCACGCGCTGATTATGCAGCTGGGCTGCGCGCGAAGGTGACGGAGGCTTTGTGCAAAGCACGACGGAACCTGAACACTGCTCGTGGGGAGCAGAAAGCGCAGTATGACCGCTCTCATCGGGACGTTCAGTACAAAGTGGGCGACCTGGTGTTGAAGCGCAATCATGTCCTAAGCGATGCCAGTAAGAAATTCTCAGCTTCTCTGGCACCGAAGTGGATAGGACCGTACCGGTAGGAGAGACTGTCTCTTCTCTCGTGTACAAGCTGACGGACTTAACGCTAATACCGATCGGCGGACCGGTGCATGTCTGTGATCTCAAACGCTACTACGACAGAGGGAACGAGTGGCCCGAGGGAAACGCTTCCCCGCGCCCACAGGCAGTGGCATCCGAAGGCGCGGCTCGACGTACGAGCTCAGTGCGACGTTACAACTTGCGATCTCAGCAGAACTAACTCTGTCCGGTTCGTAGGGGCTTTATTGTGCGCGGTATCGGGTGGGACGCTCCTCTGATATCTAGCATGCAGCCTTCGAGAGCGAGCACGCGCTAGCTTTTCGGAGAGTAAGAGAGGGGCTAACTTATTGTTCGAGTCACCCATCGGCAGCATTTCAACAACAGCCAAGCCGAAACGACCGTTTTCGCCAGCAGATGCCCCATAGCCTGGCACTTCATCAAGCGGTCAACGCAAGCGTCCTACAGCAGCCAGAGTCAAGGCGAAAGAAAAAAAAACAGCAAAACAGCTTCCGGTCCCGAAGGGCCTCGGTGAAGAATTCACGGAACCACTGCACAGCCCGGCGAAGAGTTGCAGACCCGGCGACCGAACTACGAAGTGCACCCGCGGTACGAGCGTGGTATCCCGCTGCGCAGAACGGGGGTTGCAGCCGGCCAGCCGCAAGCGTCGGGGGACTTTCGACTCCAAACGCCTTAGAAGAAAAGAAGCGAAAGAGAGAGAAAGAAAGAACGGGAGGAGCAGCAGAAACCACGAGAGGCGAGCGGAGGAGGCCGCTGGACAGAGCACGACGCATCCACTTCGTTCGTAATCGCTTCACGTGTCGGCACGGCAACACACAACAGCTCATAACACCATGTCCGCGCAGGGTCGGTACAAGCCGACATCACGAAGAGGCGCTGTCCTGGCCCGCGCCGGAGGCCAGGCGCACGCTACAAGCGGCCGCGCCATGCCTATCCGATTCCCGCTGCCCACAAATCGCCCAACACCAGCAACCAGGGAGGTGCGGAGGCAGCACCAAGCCGTCCGGACGCCCCCGGATCATCCGAGCCTGTCGTCCAGGGTCCATCACCAGCACCGGGCGCGAATCACAAAACGCGCTCGGTCGCCACCTGGACGTTTCAGGCCGGCACGGATTCGCCCACCTCCTACTTCTCGGCGGCACCGTGGAAGAAACAGGAGTGGGCGCAACGCTCGAAGCCCGAGAACCGGCTGTTCGCGCCATTCCAGGGGCGGACGATCGCCGACATCGACCGACAAGCAAGGGGAGCCTGCCTCCCGCCGACACCTGGGTCCACCTTTTGTGAGTGCGGCGGACTGCTGTTGCATGATGCCCACGGGCGTTCGCTCTTACATAAAAGGTGGGCGGCGGCACAAAAGGACGGCAGAGCGGGAAGCGCCGTCACTACGACGGACGACATTATCCGCCGCCTTCAATCGGAGCCGCAATTCGCCAGGTGGGTGTCGTCGCTGGCTTCGGGAGCGACGACGCCAGCCCCGGCGGATCCACCGTCACCGCCGCCGACCTTCCAGCAGCGGTCAACACCGGCCAACGCCACACCTGAAACGGCGTCGACCGACGGACCAGCGACACCGGTCGTGCACCGTGCACGAGACCGACTGCGCGCTCGTTGATCTGGACTTTGACGTGTTAATTTAATTGGCCCCCTCCTCTTAAGCCCCAGTTGATGGCGGTCCTCCTTTTTTTGGCTAAAGGGTTCAATTAAGGAGGGGGGGATGTGGGGTTGCACACGCAACCCATCGTCTTCAACGCGGCGGCACCTCGGCTTCGCGCTACGTTTGTACGCGCAGTGGCGAGGGGGGGTTGCGTGGGAGAGGGCACGTGCCGCTCCCGCAGCCCTTCGCGCCCTGCTCCCTGGCCGAAGTCGAGATGCCCCGTTTTCCCTCCTTGCCCTTTTCTGGAGAGACTCCTCTCCAGACCCCAAGGGACGCGCGCCGCTTTCTTGGAGACCGCCTCGTCTTTCTACTCGAGCAGCGGTGACGACCACAGCTTGATCGAGTCGGGAGAGCCACCCAGCCGCCATCACCCCCTGCGCAACGCCCGGTCTATTGTGAGGTAACTTACTGCCTCAGGGCCGGACTGCGAAGCCACGAGAGGTGAGTCGAGCCTTATCGCTCTAAATCTCGTGTGCTTCCCATTTTGTTGTTGTTTTCACGTTGTCGTGCGGAACTTTTCCGCCGCTTAGTTTTATCTGTATTTTTGTTGCGTTGGTGGCGCTTTTGGCACAATAAACTGTGTCAGGCAAAGAACATGTCTCTGTTACCACTGGCCTGAAACCCGCCGCGGTCGCAACTTACGCGAACTGCGGGATAGGGGGTCACAGCTCAGACTGTTAGGGCTGCTGCGTAGCACTAGTAGCGAGTAAGTACACTCCCCTAGGGCGCGGTGTGATCCAAAGACGGGACAGTTTCGCACGCGCGGATCTGTTCCTTACAAAGTAACCCCTATACATTTCACAAACTTTTACAATGTCACACAGACCTTTATGTCTTATGTGGTCACTACTTACGGCAAGCATTGCAACAGTGCACTTTAAGAATGCTCCTTTCATTTCATTAATTACTTGCAGCCACTTTAACTTTTCACACAAATGTAACTGCCACATCGGAGCTCTTGCATGTTTGAGAGTTCATGTTAAAAATATACAAACTTGTTTACAAAATTGTATGTGATACACTTCGGCTTCAAGACACTGCAAAATACTAAGCTGAATTTATTATGAGCTATTTTATTATATGTGTTAAATTACAAGTTGTTACTTTGAATACTCACAAACATTGCCCTCGACAACATTTTCGCAATCTGCTTCCACTGAATATAATGTGCATTGTATCTCAACAAACTGAACGAGCAGCACATACAACAGGACTATGAGAAGACAACACTGGTAGTCCTGCTGTCTGCACTGTTTTTTGAGTATCTCAATATTCAGCCAACTAGCTCAACTTAGTCCTGTTGCACAATATCACTCAAGTCAAGCACTCACGGATAATGTGCTTTGCAGGATACCGCTGTTAAAGACATTACAATGGTTTTATGCCTGCAGTAAAGCTATTATGCAGTAGTGAACTCAGTCGCAAGGCAAATTCTACATCGGCACTGCGCATCAAAATATGTGCGAATAATCCAAGAGGAAGATATAAATTCATGACCATGCATGTTAACAAGAGTTTTCTTCAGATCTGCAAGTTTTTAAGTGTGAGGAGCGTTGCTTCATCTTGCTACTAAGTGCGTTGGGCAATAAAGAAAGTACCTCATTTTTGTTTGCTAACAAATTGCTTGTCATTTATGCTTTCTGCAAACGGTGATACATTTATGTGGCACCAAATATGCTAAAACAAGAGGCACACGCTCCTCGTACCTCAGCTCAGTCCAATTATCTGCACCTCAAACTTCCTGTCAAGAACGTAGTTTATACAAGCTGAAAATCAAAACTCCTTTATTAGAATCACCAGACAGGACTATAGACGCTTTGATTTTGAGGACATACGGTGATGTTCAATTGTTTCATAAAAGCATTCAACAACTTACACAAGCTTAGAATAACAGAGCTGAGCTAGTTGGTAAGTATTCATGTTAAAAAGACAGGGCATGCAAACACGGACACAAGAGAGAAGTCAAGAAACCATAAATGCCGTTGGTGTCTGTGGCGTCTTGTGGTAAGGCATTTGTAGTGTCTTGCCTTCTCTCTTGTGTCCGTGTTTGCACGCCCTGTCACTTTAACATAAAAGCTTACAGAAGTAACCACAGTCTGTAGCAAATCTTTCTCTCAGAATTAAACGTGGTTGATAAGAATAAATCTCACTGCATTCTTGTCTTGTTACCAGTATTTTAGTCACCTGAAAAGGTCTACACATGCTACACATAACTAAATTTCAGATCTAAGAAGTGAAAACTGCCCTATGCGTACGATGCAGTATGCTGACAGATGCTAACCGCGTCTACACAAGTGACTCAAAGCCATGCTGACCGAATGAATGTCCACACCTTTATTCGAATTGCCCCTAGCACCCTCAACACTATGTACTGAAAATATAACAATTAATTTTAATATGATCACACTTGTGAATTTTTCTGGACCTGTCAATATTCCACTGTAAACACTGTTACCAAAGCACACACGATGCAGTAATTACAGATGAAAAGCTTAAATTGACATAAATCTTCGCACTTCAGCTTGACTACTGATGCACGACCTTTAATGCAGTTTCGTATTAGAAATTACTTTTTCAACAAATAAAACCAAGATACTTCACTATCAACTAATCGTTGGCAGTGCGTCAGTAAGCATACCCGAACAGAACCACAGAAATAATGCCAAGTACTCATTCTAAGCATCGAAGCGGTGTGCACACCCTACGAGCATAAGCACACTGTTTGACAAGCGTCTCACCACGTAGCTAAGTAAAAAATAAAAAAACTACACCATCTCCCACTAAAGGGAACCATGTGGGGATGCGGAGCAGCGCATGGGTCGACTTAAAGTTCCGTTCATCACGGGTACCTTGCCCGATGTTAACGTGTCCTTGCAAGTGGAGCACAGCATGAATTCACTGTAGTTGCTGTTGCTGTTACTCGTCCCGAACTCTTGTTGGAGCACGCCACGCGGGTTCGTCGTGCGTCTGCAGAATCTCGTTCCCCGACGCCATCACGTGATTGCTGAGAGAGTGTAAGAGGGAGAGGCCACAGCGTCTTACCCGGCTCCTTACACATGCCCGAACGCGCTAGTGCGTGCCAGCACACATCGTTTTCTCTGCGTTACGCCAAGCTAGGACAGCGTACGGCAGCCCGGGCCCCTAAAGTGCTCTGCACGTATCATCATCAAGGCGGTCGAAGAACAAGAGGAAGAAGACTTCTCCTTCGCACGAGCGCGCGCTCAGATGGCTATGCTAGGTGGTAGAAAGCGGACGGTCGCCAATGGAACAACGGACACAGCCCACCGCCGAGACAAGAGAGAGAGAGAATGGTTCGAGAAAGAAGAAATGAAAAGGGGCGCTATTTTCTGCCTGCCGTCGTGGGGGCACGGCTCAGCGCCCTTAGGGATGGGGAAGGGGAATTAAAGATGATAGAAGAAAGGAAGATAGAAAGGAGTGAGTAGCGTGGCAAGAGCGTCTTGTCAACGAAGGCGGGAGCACGAAGCCAAAGCGCTCGTCTATAAGGAGGCGAGGTCCGCAGAAGCCGCAAACTCGAGGAAGGCTCGCAGGGCTTGTAGCTTTGACCGTGCGGGAAAAAGGAAGTCCTCCACCGTTGTCGCAGGGAGACCGAGCAGGCGATAGCGGCGCGCCGTCAAGCATCGTTCAGCGGCCAGGGCAGGCACAAATTATGTGTTCCAACGTTTTGTCGTCGCCGCATCTGCGGCACGCAGGCGATGAGCAGCGACCCGTGGAAAACATGCGTGCCGCAGGCCAAGCGCTCTCGGTCCGCAGCCGAAGCAGCAGCCACCGCTCGAGACAAGATTACTGTAAAGCTCCTTGCTAATCTTCCCGATTCGGCATACGTGCACCTCCTTGACTATATCAACACTATCTGGGAATGTCAACCTATCCCGAAAGACTGGTAGACCACCGTGGTCACTTTCATACCTAAGCCGGGCAAACCTATGAACATTGATAACCTAGGTCCCATTTCTCTTACATCATGTGCAGGAAAGCTTATGGAATTCATGGTTCGATATCGACTCTCATCGTATCTCGAGCGCACAGGTGCCTTTGCTGACACCATGTTTGGCTTCCGACCACACAAATCGGCACAAGACGTTCTACTACAACTCCATCGTGAAGTAATACAGCCCGCAACTATGCTCAGCAACGATAAGGTCGTCCTCATCCTAGACCTGAAAGGCACCTTCGACAATGTCAAGCATAGTGCTATCCTGGCCAATCTCAACACCACAAACTGGGGCAGCAGGACCTTTTCCTACATACGAGATTTCTTGTCTGATAAGGAGGCCCTTCTGCGCATTGAGGATGACGAATGCGGTCCCTACCTCATGGGCGCAAGAGGCACACCCCAAGGAGCAGTCCTCTCGCCGCTACTCTTTAACATCGCTTTGATGTACCTTCCGAGAGAGCTGGCTCGGATCACAGGCATCCAATATGCGTTGTATGCCGATGATATTTCAATATGGAGCACACAGGGGAAGCTGGGAGAAATTGAGGCCTGTCTCCAACAGGCTGCCTGCGCTGTCGACTCTTATGAGTCGGCGTGTGGGCTCCAGTGCGCCCCAGCTAAATCCGAATTTGTACATATCAAAGCCAACCTCAAAGACAAGGCACGCATCTGCCTGACCCTCTCAGGGGGACCCATTCGCGAGGCAGAAGAAATCTGAACCCTCGGCCTGTACAACCACAGTCGCCTCAAAATCTACACAACTACCACCAAACTCAAAAAGACCGGCGAACTGGTAGGACGGATGATTCACCGCGTCTCAAATAAGCGTGGAGAACTGCGAGGTAGGGATGCGCTTCGGCTCTCCCAGGCCTTCATCACCAGCAGAATCCTGTACTCCGTTCCCTATATCCGGCTTACGAAACACGATGCCCAGCGCATAGACGCAATAATACGAAAGGCCACCAAACGGGCTTTGGGACTTCCAATCACAATATCCAATGCGCGTTTGACCGCACTTGGCGTGATCAACTCGCTCCAGGAGCTCACGGAAGCCCATATAGTAAACCAGTACACTCGGCTTGCGCAGACGCCTTCAGGTCGGCGCCTTCTCGCTCGCCTCTATATACAACACGACCATGAAACAGAGGTCATGCTCACGGTACCGGAGCTATGGAGGCACAAACTTTTCGTCCAGCCTCAAACCACAAACATGGACTCGGAGCTGCGCCAGGGAAGACGGGAAGCGCGCGTTCGGGCGCTAGAAACACGGCACGTAACACAGGAGTTTACTACGTGGACGTCGCGGGCCCGGGAGCAAGTGGGTACTATACGGCAGCAGTATTCCACAAGGAAACGCAGGTGGATGGCCTTTCCTTTAAGGCCCGCAACTCAACACAGGCGGAGGAGGTCGCTCTAGCGTTAGCTCTCTCGCACAGAACTTCTAACGTAATCATTGCTGATTCTCGCAAAGCCTGTGCCCGCTACATGGCAGCGGAAATTTCACCGCTTGCCTACGAAATCCTGCATGCGAGCACGAGGTTCGCCGAACCCACCCCAAAACGCTTGGTATGGACCCCAGGTCATCAGAGACTTCGAGGGAAAGAGGCCGCTGACGCGGCTGCCCGTGTGCTCATTCCCCGGGTACCTCATTTGAACCCTATGGACTGGAACCCACAACCGCCGCTGCTCAGGTACAAAGAAATTGTAGAGCACTATCGCTCCCAGCATTGCCGGTATCCACGCCCCGCCAAGGGTCTGCATAAGGCGGGAGAAAGAATCCTACGCCGACTTCAAACGAACACGTTGCTATGCCCGGCCATATTACAATACTTCGATCCCGCAGTAATTGGCAGGTGCAAGCTCTGTGGGGAGACAGCCGATGTCTACCACATGGTATGGGCCTGCCAGCTGGACACAGCCATTCGTACCCTCCCCATACCTACGCGAGAGGACTGGGAGGCGACACTGCTTAGCTGCTCTGACCCAGTGGCCCAACAAGCACTCACTGCGCGAGCAAAAGCAGCGGTACCGTCCATTGAAATCCCAGACTGAGAATGTCACCAAGTCGGTAGGGCCCTTTCAGGGGCTCATACACTCTCTTTTGTAATAAAGTTTTTCACCACCACCACCCAGCGCAAAAACTGCTTCGCATCTAAAAATTACTAACGACTCTGTTTCCGAATTTGGCGACGCTCAGTTCGCGGACGATCCAACGGGCGTACCGGTAAATTCTTCGACGGCACAGCTCCGGCTTCAAGGCAGCGCTTTTTCCACCCTGCCGGGGAAGAAACATGTTATGCTAGCGGTTTACTGCCAACGAACAGTGTACAGCGATTGAAACGCGATACTTCTTGCGCCACCGGTAAGCAATGGGTACTCCAAGCTAGCATTTCTGTATCGTACGAAAGTGTGAGTCCTTGCGATGCCTTATGATTGCATTCGCTCTCTCGGCGATCACCTACTGCTCACCAGCGGCGTAAAAAGAACTGGGCGCCATGTGGTCCAAGCATTGCGTATCACGTATCACTCGCTGAACACTGGACGTGAACGATCGTCTCACGTTGTCTGCAGGGGCGTAGCCAAGGGGGGGGGGGGTCATACCCCTCCTGAAATTTTTCAGTTTTGCTTGCGTATATATACACGCGCATACAAACGCACGCACGAACATACATAAAGCATGGTTGAACCCCCCCCCCTCGAAAAACATTTCTGGCTACGCCCCTGGTCGTCTGCTACTCACCGAACATTCCTGCTCCCAACCCATACAGTCTTCTTCGCGGAAGTGCTTGCTACACACGTGCGTAGGAGGTTCGTCCCTTGCCCATTCGAAACTTTACAAGCCATTCGTTGCGTAGAGCACTGTGACACGGAGCAGTAAAGTACCATGCCGCCGATGAGTTTGACTGCACTCTCCCACAATGTGTATTCTCTAGGTGTCGGCTAACATGAAGTTAGAGCAAAACAACGATTGCAGCGCCCGCATCTCTAGTGGTGAGCCTCGCGTCCAATATGCATGTTACAGAGTGAAACTCAGCACTTCATTGCAGCTAATTACAAATGACAATGCACCTGTTCTGCAGTAGAGTAAGGCATGACACAGGAAAGGAAAAAAGAAATGATGTACACTTGGTAAATAAATAAGTGCAGCCTCAGCACGAGCATGGCTATTGGGAATTTCTGCCAAATTAGTTGAACCACATCAGGCGCAAGATAGGTTAGCTGGTAATTAAATGCTAGTAAAAAAAAGTAAGTAGGTATGTTATTATATGCACATAAAAATTTTAAAAAAATATACTAAACAACATCCCTGCAACTATGAAGATACAGTGTGCAGATCACATGTCAACGGCGAAGGTTCCTTACAAGATACAGAAAAAAAAAGATGACACATGTAGTACCTCACATGTCTGCTACAAAGTTAAACGCACAGATGACTTACTACACGTAAAAAAGCGGAATGGCGTGTTCTATTATGTCCAACTTGGCCTTATTTCTGTAAATACAATCATGTAATGCAGCTGCACTATCAGACGTGAGACAACAGTTATATGCAGTGTTGGCGGTAACGCGTTACAAGCAACGGCGTTACTGGTAACGCGTTACTGTTTGCGGTCTCTTAGTAACGTACTCGTTACAGTTTAGGACCTGTAACGGGTAACGTACTTACGTTAACATTTTTCGGTAACGTGAGGTGTCACGTTACTCGTTACTTTTTCATCCTGTAGGTGCCTTTTTCCCCAAAGCTCGCCCCGACAAATTCTTTATTCGCAGCCTCGGACTGCTGTCGGCCTGCCAGGCATTAACAAAGAAAGTGCGGGCGGAATCGCTTTTTTTGTGGAAATTGCGGGGACCATTTCCTAAGACGCGCCACCTCCCTTTAGGGGGGGGGGGGTTTGACTAAAGTCCGTAGATTTTTCCCTGTTCTTCCTTAAGGTAAAAAGGAAAAATCTAGGGACTTTAGGTTGGACCATCGCCGCACAAAGCTTGAAGAAAGCCGCGGAATCCGCCATGAGAAACTGCACGGACATGCTTTTCGTGGAAGTGGATTGTAGCAGGTGGATTGCTGGCACCTGCGCCTTTACGTGCCCAAGAGACAGGCCGCCCGAAGAGAAAGCGCGAGGGCTAATGTGCTTAGTGTTCGACAGTTTCATCTCTGGAAGACGGAAGTCTGACTTCAGGCGAACGCCGGACAAGTGTTTACGCCTGTGACAAGACTGATATATGGATCCATTGCGTGTGAAATGCTGTGCTGCCTGCCTTGTCCGCGATGCAGCCGTTTGAAGGTAATTATATCACTTATGCTTCGAGTGCTAGTCGTTCAGTATCCTAGAGAAGATGTAGTTATAATACAAGACAGAGTGTTTTCAGTGTTGAGACGATGGAACGTTGCATTGTAAACAAATGCTTTTGATACTGCTCTGTAATTCGCAATGCCCGTAGTCTGTCGCGCCGCCAAGCGGAATTCAGGAGCGTCCTCTCGAGGAGGGTTAGTAGACGAAAAAATGGCAGCACTACGCAATCGCTCCCTTGTTCGGCTGTGTTAGCCTCAGTGTTAACGCGTTGACAAGAAAGGAGCACTACGACTTTGCATGCTTCCTGCATCAGTGAACAAACCGAGTCCTCTGTGACACGAGAAATATGATTCTGACTTCGCGAGATGCGAAGTTTTCGTGAAAATACGTGGCAACTCGCGCGTTCAATGATAGCCCACAGTCTACAATATCAGCTGCGCGAGGTTTTCTGTAGCCACGCAGGTTAGTTAAATGTTATCGGCTTACATTTTCAGTTGAAACTCACCCTGTTTTACTTACATATAGCATTCGTCAGTGTTTTTGTAGTGCATGAATCCCATCACATTGTACGCAGGAGGTCGCGCGGGCTCGCGATGCGCTCTTCTATAACTCAGCAATCTCAAGTTAGCGATATATTAAAACAGGGCCTCTATCCTTTGTCGGGAAAGCGCTGTTATGAATCGTGCGAGCGACGCTTCAGTCATTCGAGGACGCGTCCGCTCCACGCCTTTCGTGGCGAACGCTCTCAACGCCGTCGCGTTCACCAGTGTGTTGGTTTCATAGCCAGCGCTGCGCCGCTTGTTTTTGTACGTTTGTTGATAGGTGGCAGCACATTGCAAGCGATTTGCTTGGTGACTGGTTTGAGATCAAAATGTTCTCCGCGCCCAGACGTCTCTAATTGTAAACATGGTGACGCTGAGTGGTCAAAGTCGTTTAGCGGAGGATATTCTTCAGATTGCATTCAGCAGTGATGTTGAAAGAAGCCATCTTGACGACGAGGATTTTTCTCTGGACGTAGAAGGCTGTGCAAGCGCCGAGAGTGACAGCGACGATGAACGATCAGCTGCTAACTCACGAGGATCGAGTTGCACTTCACGTCCCCTCGTGCGTTAATGTCCTTTCACGCTCGTCACTTTGGCTGTATTTAATGTATAATATCCTTGAGCGAGATCCAAATAAAAGCATAGCTCCTCTTGTGCATTGCATGTAGCACAATTATTGTGGATATTACGGAGCGCCGCATGCCGCCATCACGCTCGAGCTCGACCAGCGAAGCGAAATGGTTAAAGCGATGAAACGTACAGTCAAGGCAACAATCTACGCCTCTCGGCTAACTTCTCGTATACTTCACCGTTATCTTCTAAACGGCATTGTTGTTCGACGAATTTTTCTCATTTCGACGTTGCGAAAAACAATATATACGTGTGCATTCTTTTCGATATTCATGTTTCCATCGTGCTGATGGAACCTGCAACATCCGAGTGAAGTGAATTGCACACGACTATAGAGTCTGAGCGTGGCTTTGACACAAGCGCTACTGAATGGGATGTTGAACGCTTCCGTTGCGTTGAAGGAGTAACTCCGCCTTGCTGATTGTGCAGGTAATGCCGACGGCGTAATATATGTTTGCTAACCATCACTACGTTAAACATGCGGTCCCGTGCAGCAGCGAGGGCGCTACTCGCTAGTGGCCTACTACTGCGACAAATCCGTCAGGGAGGCTCGGTACGTACCCCTAGCAAAAATTCTAATAGAAAAGTAATAGCCTATTAGGTTACGGACACTAATACATGTATTAGACTACTACGGTATAAGACTAACAGCATGTACAAGGTTTATTGGACAACTCTAATAGGAAAAGACCAATAGTCTGTATTAGGCTCATAGGCATAAACTAATAGCCTATATTAGGCTAATAAGCATAAGGTAATAGCCTGTATTAGGCTAATAAGCATAAACTGATAGCCAGCATTAGGCTAATAGGCATAATCTAATAGCCTATATTAGGCTCATAAGCATAATCTAATAGCTTGTATTAGGCTGATAGACATATAGCCTCTATTAGATCAATAGGTGCGCACCGGCAGCAAGCAGGCTTAGCTCGCAGCATGTGGCAGCGTCAGGCATATGACACAAATGCAGTTGTGAAACACAAACACACTTTTTTAAATGATGAAGTGATGTTAATCCTACACACTTATTCCCCCTCATTTGGCTGCTGAGTGGGATGTGTCGCCACCTTCATGATGTCGGCTATCTTCACCGCAAGGAACACAGTTTTAAGTAAATCACAGTTTTAAGTTCACATATGCATAGTAGAATGAATATTGAAGTTGAGCACTTTTCACTATTGAAGTTGAGCACTTTTCACGTCTTGCTGGCCATCGGACGGTCGTACACGCCGTCCGAAACATACACGCTGTTGCCGAGGTGCACCTGAAAAAAATCACACGTGCGATGATTTAGTTTCCTTCAGAAAAAAAAAACGAAACAAAAGAAAACTGAATGAAACTGATCATGGAGAAATGAGTATGACAATATAGTCAGTGTGGTCACACATAATCTTTCGTGCTAGCTGATGTTTAAAAGCAAACTCACAGCTGCCTTGTTCACCAATCAAAGAAATGTGGTTTGAAAACAGGAGTACTCAGCCTTCCGCCAATACTTTCATAAGGCGCTGCATCATTCTCGCTCCTCTTCATTTTGCGGCAGCCGCACTTCCTCCTCTGCACACCTGGGCGGCGCTGCTTTTTCTCCAGCAATTTCAGGCTCGGCTTCCCGGCTAAGTCCATCCAATTGGGCTTTTGAGTGACCCACTTCTCTAATACATACAGGCTCATCTTCTGTTTTGAACACACAAGCACATGAACATGCTGCGTGAAGCACCTGAACAACACTGCAGGTACACATGGGAACAAATCTGCATTTTTATTCATTCGTACCCACAGGCACTGCTTTCACACAATTACTACAGTGTTCGAGGTTCAAGCATGAGTTACATTAACTTCAACTTCGCTTTCAGTTTTGCCATTTCAAGAACACCATCGCTTTGCCTGTGCGCCATAAGTAAAAAAAAGCAGGAGGTTTTACAGTTATGTGCCTGTATGAACAAACCGCACAGTCACGAGCAAGCCTTTTCTCAAACATTTTTCAGTCCCTTTTATAAATGAAAAAAAAAAACCCAAACATTCGCTCCTAAAGACAGTATAATATCTAACCTAACCTAAAAAACCTCAAACCTTCTCCCCTAAAGACAGCATAATATCTAACCTAACTTAATTCTGCAGTCAGTCATGTTTCATTTTGAAGCAAGAAGAATGAAATCATAGGCTCCAGAACTGACTTCACAAGAGCCACGGCACCTACTCTATTCGCTGTAACGTAGGTGACAAGCCTGTATGCACTGCACCAATACAAACAGGACAAAGGCACTCCAACAAAGTGAAAACATGAACAAGGCAAAAACAGCACAGGCGTGACGAGCATGGACAGAAGGAACGCAGGCGCTGTGTTCCTTCTCTATGTCTGCGTCAAGTGCGAGCTGTTTTTGCCTTATGGTCAACCAACAAATACCACACTAAATCAGAAACCAAATTTTAAATAGCTGCAGTGGGACACAACTATCTGGCACAAGGAAAACTACAGGGGCAGAGCTTCACCTATGAACAACATAGCTACCACATGCTACAATTTCTATTTGCTTAGGTCCAATCAGACAAAAAAGCGAAAACTTTATCACAAGTGTTTTTTTTATGCCACTTCATACCCCCAGCTTAAATTAAACAAGGTAAGACTGTATGGCAGTCAATGTTTAATTTCAGCCTCAGCAATAGTGCTCTATAGAGGGCAGTGTTGCTCAGATTTCAGGATTCAGAGGGCATGCTGCATCACCTTTCAGGTTTAGGAACTTGACACATAATTGGGAGAAAAAACCAGATTAAAGTTAGACAAAATAAAGCAACAGACATTTGAAAATGCACTAACAAATAGCTATGAGTGTTTCCATTATTTGTGAGAAAATGTGACCAGGTAGTGCATGCTGTGCAGGTCCCATAATAGAAGGAAAGATACACAGCTTACAATACCGGGCGCTGTAAAAGACAACCGATTATCAAAAGAGAGATCGAAAGGGCATGTAAAGTAGGTGATACCATAATATGCCCAACGTGATGAAAATTGTATCACAAACATGCTTCAAAGATCTTGCTGCAGAGAGCCTTCTCCAACATTTCTATGCGTGCATGAAGTTGAGCATTCTCAGCACGCAGTTTAACGACTTCTTGATGAAGACAGTCGTCGCACTCTCGTGCTTCTTCAGCAGGAAACAACAGGTCCAGCTGTTTTTTTTTCAAAAGTGTGCCTGGGTATCCCGAAGCCGGGATTTTGGCACTTGTTTCTGTCTTTTTTTGTGCTGGTAAGGCAAAAGCAAAAAAAAAACAATTGCTTAAAAACTAGAAACTACAGAAGTGTGTGTATGCACAGATATGTTTGCACTTGTCAACTGGTTGAACAGCTGACAGCAACTCATGCTAGCCTCAGCCTTACACTTTGCAGGAATTACGTTGCCAACTAAGTGCAATTATACTACTGGCTATGCATGCCGGCGCCAACTCAATATGGACGCATGTAGAGATGTTGCATGCGTAAATCTTGACTATCTGAAATGCAGCAGGCACTTTCGGTCTGGCTAACTAGTCTCTACAATGACTGTATCTGCGTGCAAACTGGTGCATGGGCGTCAGTAAAGACAGGCTCACTTGAAGGTGGGCATGAAACAATAGCTAAACGTGTACGCAAAGCCGGGAAAAAATATTCGTGCATTCAAGTAGACAAAAAAACAAAGGAATGAGGCAGCTATATCACCGCGACAAATACAGGATTTATTGTTAATGATCCTGTAATGATATGTGAGCTTCTCCCGATTTTCTACTCAGTAGACATAGGACTACGCAGTACAGTTGCTTGGGGCTATGCAGCAGCTCTGCTGTAAGCCTTCAACAATTTCACGGGAACGAGGACACTGCTAAAGAATGTTCAGTGGCCCGATTTCTTTTGTCATACATCGGTACACGTGAATCACAAAGCATACGACTATGCAGACAATCAGATAATGGGCGTTGCAAAAAGCGTCTTAAGTAATTGAGAAATGCTAAACAAACAGTTGCAAGATTCACCTCTCTGTAGGATTCCCCACTCGCTGCGGAGTCGCCTTTCGAACTGCTGTCCATGGGCATTTGAGGGCACGAGAATCTCTTGCTCGCGCTTTCCGCGCAAGCGTCAGCCTCATCTTTGGTTTCTGAAAACAGGTATACACCCGATGTGCATATGTCGATTCTCCCTGAATTTGCACCATCAAAAAATGAACAGAAAAGCACACTCACCAAATAACTTCATAATCTGGGCCAGGAAATATCCACTGTTTTCGTCATCATCCCATCGCACGCCGCACCATCTTTTGTTGTCGAAGTCCATTACACTCGTCGGATAGAAATTTTAAATTCTTTTTTCCTGCACGACACCTTTGACACCATCATCCCTAAACCGGAGTTCATACGTGCTGATCAAACAGCCCGGTAACACTCGCCGTAGACCACACAGAAAAGAGAAAGGATGCTCACGCTACACTGTACTCACGCACAACACGTGCTAGAGCTGATGGTGGTGACGATGCTGATGGCGTTGGGGAACGGATGCGTGTATTAAAACTATTGCTGCGGACAGCCATTAAAGGACGAATAGGGTAAAGACGACGATAATGACGATTTGGAGACTGTTGTGTACCGCTGCCTTGACTGAGTACTCTCCTGAAAATACACTTGTTTACAGTCCCTAGGCTTCGTTTCTTCACGTAACATTTTGGTGGAGGTGCTGGGTGCCTACCTTCGTCACGAAGCTTTGCAGTGGACGCCACCTTGAGCCTTCCAACATGCCTCTGGAAAATTCTTCGACCACTCCGGCTCCAACAACTGCCGCCAACGCGACGTACATCAATGTCACCGCACCTCGCGACCCTAGTGTGTTCTCGTTCGCCAATGGGCGCGACGTCGACAAGTGGCTCAGCCTTTACGAACGCGTCAGCACAGGTAACGGGTGGGACCCTACTGTCATGCTTGCCAATGTGCTATTCTACATCGATGGCACCCCGCGGGTCTGGCATGAGACGCATGATACTGAGCTGATAAGTTGGGATATAATCAAAGAGAAGATACGAGAGTTGTTCGGCAACCCTCACGGTCACCAGCTCGCTGCGAATAACGCGTTGTCGACCCGCGCGCAGACGTCAACAAAGCCGTACGTGATGTACATCCAAGACGTCTTGGCTCTCTGCCGTGCAGTTGACTCGCACATGACAGAACAGGACAAGGTTGCTCACATTCTCACGGGTATCGCTGATGATGCCTTCAACCTGCTCGTCTTCAATAACGTGTGCACTGTTGATGCGGCCATCGAAGAATGCCGGCGCCTGGAACTCGCTAAAACAAGCGCACTATAAGCAGTCTGCTCGCTTGCCTAATACCGCGCCGACGTCGTCCTGTGCCGATGTTCCCCGTTCAACAAGCAACGATGCCAACGTTACCCGAATTGTGCGACGAGAAATTGAACTGCTTATCCAGCTACCTGAAAGCCCAGCACCTTCTCTCCCCCTGCAGTTCCGGTTTCGATGATTCAGGCAGTTGTCCGTCAGGAGATTGCAAGCATGGGACTTCACTCTGTCTGCTCGGTAAATCACGTGGACTCTCGGCCGTATCCTCCGACTGCACCCCCTTCAACACCTCAGTTCCAACCACGTTTCCACGACGCTGAATGGCGCACTGCTGACGACAGGCCCATCTGTTTCATCTGCCACCGGATTGGACACATCTCTCGGCATTGTCGCAATCGCTGGAACTCTGCTGCACAGTACACGTACACTGGCTACCACCGCTCCCATGGCTCTTACCGTCCCTCTACAGCACGTACAGATCACGCTGCCCCTGAATCTATTGCTCCTAGCCGCCCGTACTCACGCTCACCTTCGCCCCTACGCCGCCAGTCCCGCTCACCCCAGCCCCGTCGCACCCATTTCGCCAAGCTTCAACGCACGCTCCCAACCGGAAAACTAGATGGCGCAGCGCCCGGAGGTGCCGCTGCATTGCTCCCAACGTTTCCAAATCCTCTACTGACCCTTTCGACCAATATGAACCTCATTGAAGTACACGTCGACGGTGTTCCTGTTCGTGCTCTAATCGACACGGGAGCCCATTTATCTGTAATGAGCACTAATATTCAGACTCGACTGAAGAAAGTTCTAACACCAGCCCCGAAGCCAGTTGTCCGTGTCGTAGCGACACCACAGACCCGAGCTAACGGGGGGTTACGATCTCTCCCACGCCTCGCCGTGCGTGGCTTTGCCGTGTCCGAGGAAAAGGGGATCCCCCCCCCCCCTTCGCGTCTCTCTCCCACGTCAACGTATGTTATACAGCATGACGGGAGAGGGAAATAGCGACCGGGCGTCACCCAATGCAAATTACATAACTGGTGGGACGTTGAAAGATTCCAACCCATTACAAAGGGCTGAGCCATAATTCTTCATCGTCATCAGTCGTCGCGTCAACAATTGCACATAATGCCTTACAGACGTGTAGCTGGTGTCTCGCTTCTCCGCAGAATGACGAATAATGGCTTAGTAGGTGCTTCCCATCGTTACAAAAATTGTGATTTATGGCGTAGTGGGTACCTTTCTAGTGTACTTGTATTGTAGCCCCAAGAGAGCTTAACGGGCTCTAGAAACGCCGCTCTTTCAGCTTTCTCTGTGACTGTGCTGCGGTTTCAGCGCAGGCCTGGCGTTTTTTTTTTTTTTTTTGTATTTCGCGGACACTTCTAGCAAACAGAACAACACTAATAATCAACAAATAGAAAGTTAGAAACTGTTTAATTGGACATATTGAAGGCCGATCTACAGCTTTCTCACAGGAATTTTTTGCCCAGCTTCATTGCTTCAAAAAATAGTTGATGAAAAATGCTTAATTAAGCAATTAGGAAGAAAACAACAAATAGTTTGACCTACTCCGTGCAATATTCGTCAACATGCATTTGGTGGCATCGTCACAGAGGACG
This sequence comes from Rhipicephalus sanguineus, assembly GCF_013339695.2. NCBI lineage: Eukaryota > Metazoa > Arthropoda > Arachnida > Ixodida > Ixodidae > Rhipicephalus > Rhipicephalus sanguineus. Next base: position 173,173 of record NW_023615124.1, on the reverse strand, counting down.
TGGGAATATGTTTAAACTCTGGCTCGAGATGTGCACATTGCATGCTTAAGGCCATGCGCCACTGTTTTTGTTTTTTTTTGACACACTGTTCATGATTTGATGCTGCCACTTTTAGTCTTTAAAACACTGTATTTCAGTTTCCATCGCTACACTGAAAACGGCTCATGACCAGTTTTCTTTGCTGTCCTGCTGTCACACTACAGAAATCGGCGAATGCACTTGCTCTCTTTTTCAGCTACATCATAACTGCAAAAAACTCATGTGCCACAAGCGACAGCTTTACGGCTGCATCAAACCATTTTGTTGGCACCCCACCGCTTATTTAAGTAGCAGATGCATGTGGCATTGTGAGCACTTTGATTGCTTTTGTTGAAAGCTTCGTCCTCTTGATGCCGATGCAACGGTTCGAGAAATGCAACGTTTTTTTTTTTTTCGCAGATGGCACATACTGAATGTTGTACGCCCAATACATTGGGAACACTAACGTTATAATAGCGGTTACATCAAGGACATCAATCTGAACATTTTCAAATGTTACAGGTAAAGCGTCTGAAGAGAGGATGCTTCCACCAGAGTAAACAAGAGTTCGATATGTGTGGGTCCTTCCATCAACCTAAAAAAGAAAAGAAAAGAAACGGCTGTTATGTTAGCGAAATGCAGACAGACGCTCCTCATAGCTCTTGCAAAATTACACTTTTGAATTGAAACTAAAAACATTTGTTGAGACACGTAAAGTAGTGGCATTAGTAAACATCCTTTGTGCATACAACTGCAGCATGCCTGCCCACAAAACAACCCTTTACAAATATTGAGAGGTATGGCTAATTCCCGTATTTAACCAAGTCTAATGCACCACTGATTCTAACACGCATACAATTCCCACGACCCCCATTCCTAAAAAAGGGAAATATTTGCAGCGTGGAAAAACATGTCCATTTATTTGCTGTTGCTCTTGGACAGGTCTTTATCACTGTCAGACCACAACAACTCATCTTCTGCTGAGCTACAGCACTGGAAATTTCACGTCTCTCGAATGCCTTTAATACTATGCTCGCTGAAATTTCAAGGCAAGCTTCGACCACCCACTTTCCTTGATATTTCCTTGAACGATGCACCTTCCAGCCTATTGCTGACTGTGAAAACGTGGCATCCGTTCATCAGCCGCTCACGATGTGTCCACATGTGGTCCCTTACAAGCTAATTGATGCACAAGTCCAGTGGCCGTAGCCGAGATGTCATGCCACCTGGTACTGCCACTAAGTCCGTGGGGCAAGCTGGTCTAGGATGATTAATGTTGCTGTGTGACAACCACATAATGTACTGCTAAAAAGAAATCACCTTTTCCTCAAAACCCTTTGGCTCCTTATGGCACACGCCAGTCTACCTACACAGTGAAAATCCCTTGCATTTCATGAACTCGGCAATGCAATTCCAGATAGCTTTGAATTGGCTTCAACGCCTGAAACATTCAAAGGCTTTCATCCCAGGAACCTTGGTGGTCGTAGGGATATGGTCGCCTCGGAGCTGCTTCATAGAATCAGGTAGCTCATCTTTGAGGGTCTGGAAATCTCTCACTCTGTGGCCTGTGACCATTCCTTTAATACTTGCTGTCAAAAATTGAATTTTCCTGTTTTTTTTTCAGTCGTGAACACGTCTCTGGCAAAATGAAATTGTGGGCTGCTCTCTTCCACACACAACATAACTTAACATTTGAAGGACTACAGACACAAAATTTTGAAGGAGAGATGACTTGTGGGGTATATTTGTGCTGACACATACGCATCATCTACAATATATCAATGGCTAATATTGCCTAAAACATATTTAAAATTAACTTTAAAGTGTGTGTCTCACAACCGCATGCGATACGCCCCACCTCACGATATCGCAGTCCCGAAGCCATGGAAATGGGCTTCGGGACTGCGATATCGTGAGGTGGGGCGTATCGCATGCGGTGCTGGGCGGTGGGGCGAAATCGCATGCGGTGGGGCGAAATTTTGATGAAGGGGGCCGTTTTACCGTAAACAAATAGTAAAAATAGGTGTTTTTCTCGAACAGTGTAGGCAAGTGGGCCCCCACCCTACAAAAGAATTCCTGGCTGCGGGCCTGCGACATCGCCAGCAACTTGATTTTAATATAAACAACCAAGAGCCACCAGCATTACAAGTTGGTGTTGGCCCTCATGAACCTTGCAAGTGCTCTCTGCTAGCAGACCTTTTCAACGGAGAAAAGGGGTACCTCTTTATGGATTTCCACGAGAGTATAAGGGAGTACAAAGGCTGAAGTTGTTGCCTCGGCAGTACACTTTTGGGGGAGTCGCGCATAATAACAACGTCCCACAGGGGATTATAGCAGCACCATGGGAGCCTTTCTTGAAGAGTCGTCAACGCGATGCTCATGCGAACGCAGTTATGTGTTCTGACGTAGCCAGCTATGTTTACAATAAAACAACTCTATGTCTCACCTCTCTCGGCACTCTTTGGAACCAAAACTGCGGCTGGCCGATAAGACCGTCTCCAAATAATTAACCGTCGCACGCTCGAGCAAACAAGGTTTCGAGCCGTGATAAGTGGGTCGTTGGCTACTTATTCCAACAGAAATAACAAGATGTAAAATTTGTGTGTCAGTACTCCTTTAGCATGTTCTCAGAGCGGACACTATTCGTCTTAAAGCCCATTGCATCCATTTAACAAGCTATCCCTTCTGGCAAAATAGTGTGGGTTGAACTCGACAAGGGTGTTACCAAAGACAACACAAGACTCAGGACCGTAAAAATGTCGTACCACTGTTGCTAGCAATAAGTGAGGTGCTGCTACCACTAAATGGCGATGATGATAAGCTGTGGTGGGGGCCAGTTTCGATTTGCTCCCAGTTTTAACGAACGTACGACTTCAAGACCAGTCTCCCCCTCCCAAGAAAGAGCGTGCTAGAATTGAGTATATGCCTCCAAGGTGGGTTACCAGCATTATGAATTAACTTTTTTCGTGCATGATAGGAGAGTTATTCCACGAGAGATCGAACATTCAAGGCGCTAATGCGGGCTAGTTGGTTTGAATCACTTGTAATCATATTCGTAGCGCAAAAAACAAGACGCAGGCACAAGTAAGAAACACATACAGATGGGCGCTAGATCGAACATGCATGTCCGGTCGATATTTTTGTTTTGTATTGGTTTTTATGTTATGTGGGCACATTCAAAGTGCGCGAAACTGAAAAATTTTATTTCCAAAAAACGCTCCCAGCGCTCCAAAAACTATTTGAAGGCGGCTGCGTGGGCGTCCTGTTTTTGCTCACTGCAATATTTTTGGCTTTACGGCCGAATTTAATGTCAAACTATAAACGTCGTGTAGAAAATTTTTTTCTGCTGATTTTATTACGCGATATGTGAAATACATTGATACTTTATTATGCCGTTCTCAAAAGGAAAAAATGTGAAAAAATGGCAAATACGGCCCAAATCAAAACAGTTTGTCGAGTTTGATATACCTTGGTTTGGTGCCTTTGCTATTTTGCACAGAAACTTCAAAACAGTGTCAAATATAGGAACGAGTATTTGCAACATTTCTGCGGAAGATCGTTTTCTTACGGGCAGCGCAAAAGAAGAAAAAAGAACCGAGCTTTTTCAAGAAAGCTCATTATCAAAAAATATAATAAAAAAAATCCGGTCTCAGTAATGAGGACATTTTTTTATCGAAGAGCGCTTATGTCAGCGGAAACACGATTTTAATATCATATGTCTTCATTTGCTTTGTTCACGAGATATAACAGGTCAAAATGACACTTTCCTGTGTGTGCTCACTTCATTGCGATTGATGGTTGTTGTCAGCTTGCATTGTGCGTAAATCTACAGAAGTGTCCGGCCACCTAGAGCGGCCCGAGGGCCCATCGTCGTCCTGCTTCCACTTCCCCAGACACCCCCCCCCTCACATGATTCTTTCATGAATCAATAAAGTTGTTTGCCTACCTACCTACAGTTTTATTTATTCTGCTGCAGGAAAACTTTGATCTGGTGGCTTGTGGTCAAGAAAAATGTATTCTCAGACAGGCACGTAGCCAGGATTTTTTTTCGGGGGGGGCCCAAGGCCTAAATATTCGAAAGAAAGTATTTTCATGGCAAAAAGAAAAAAAATTGCCCGGGAACATAGAAGGCTGGACGAATTTCGGGGGGGGCCCGCCCCCCCCCCCCCCCCTTGCCTACGTGCCTGCCCCCCCCCCTGCCTACGTGCCTGTTCTCAGATTTTATTTGTGTCTGGCGTGTGCGGGCTGCTGCCGCTCTCCGAAGGGCTATTGCGTACGCAATGTGCGGCCTACAACCTGAACTTACCCCGGCATTATTCGCTAATAAGGAGCACGTGAGACATCGCGAGCACATGGTTTAGCTTACTTTGCCAAAACTCGCCTTGCACACCAACAAAGCATCTGTATGCAGCGACAGGCCAGCTTAATATGTAACTAAATGCCACAATTGGCAAGCGCGCTGTTGTGGATGTGCTTTTTCACTGCCTGATTACTTCCTTTCCATTACGTGCATTGTACGCTCTAACGATCTTCCCCATTCGACGCACACTGTGCCTAAATAGCATTTGTAAAAAGTTATCTCAGTCATTTCCGAGCCGTTAATTTCGATTTTCGCTATCACATTTCTTCGGCGTCGCAGATAATGCCTTTTTGTATCACCTTGACCTTTACCTCAGCGTTCCAGCAGCCAGAAAACGTGCGGTGCGGCATGACTAAGCCATAAGTGGCCGAAGCTGCCCAATTTATTATGTTTTGTCGGCACTTTACTAAAATGCTTTCCCACGTCGAGAACAGCAGAAGTCACTGGTGGCGCCACACGGATAGAATCACTAGAAAATTTCAGAGTACCGCAAAAGTAGGCTGCACGCGGGCAACATTGGGCGGCGGCGGCCATTTCCCTTCTATACCGTCCGGCGCGTTGGTAGTGTGCGTTTTCAAGTGACCGATCTTTTCGCGTCGATGCCGTGTTATGCTCGGCGTAACTGCAATATGTGTGTGTGTTTCTTCAACAGGATATCAGAAGTGATTTCGAGTCATCGACAGTTGTGAATCGACTGCGCGGTAAGCGGTGTAACTAATGAAACGTGCGGCGAATGTTACCATGTGCTCGCGAACTCTCTTCGTGGCTTCATCGGTCTCTTTTTGTTTCACGGCCGGGTGTGTTCGCAAGGTCCGGAGCTGTAGACATAGTTGCATTAGCGTAATGACCGTGTGAGATGCTATTTACTTCGACACTTGGTGAATCTTGGCTGTTTGCGCTAGCTTTGCCGTCGGTGTTCAGGTTCAATTCATAGCGCACTCGAGAACATTATCGAACTACATCGAGAACATTCAACATTGCGTCCTTCGACTGATCGCTGACGCATACCGCGCTTGCGCACCATGCTTGCTGTTCAGCTGGGTGTTATGTGTAATAGAAGTGTTGTGTGTACGGTAAGTGGAAGTTGTGCGTGAAGTATTTATGTCTCGGTTCGGAACGCCAGCAGCCGAACGCAAGGGCGAATGGCGGTGCGGTAGGTAAGGTGCACCTTATTTTACGAACACGTTTTCATTTCCTAACAGATACGTAGAAAATCGGCCATCAAAATTATGCATTACTACTTTTCTATTTCTTTTCTCCTTAATATTCCCAACTTGCAGTGCATTTGCAAATATTTTGCTCTGTTCCGAGAAACAGTTTTTTTTGGTTGGCATTGCCAGCGGGTAAACAGCTGGGGTTCGGTTTCTGCACTGCTTTTAACTTCAACTTTTTTTTTTTCATAATACATTCTAATTAAACTTTCCTCGGCACAGAGCTTTATGTTATTTTGATCAGAAATAGCACATCACGAAAGTTTTTAACGCGCATGCTACTGCGACACTATGTATATAGACCTAGGGCTCGCATGAAATCGATTCCCTCAATGCGTGAAAAAGCCGATTTCTTTTCTTTCTTTTTTTTTTGCTGTGACCATTTTCACCCACTAAACAATATTGTAAGGGTACGCTCGGCGCAGTGCAGCATTGGCAACACTTTTTTTTGCAAAAAATAAAAATATACGTCTAATAACACTGCCTTATACCAAGTTTATCAACCGAATTCCACGCTTCTGTCTTTCGCAATAGCAAATGATAATGCCACAATTGCTTTCAAGGTATACTGTAAACGGTTATTATTTTAATAAATATTCGATTTCGCTCTCGTGCGTGACACGTTTATAACTCGAACTGCATGCACACTCTGTTCAACAGATCCAGATATAAACAGCCGAGCAAATAGAAAGGTATTTAGTGTGTAGTTTTTAAATATCGCTTAACATAGCGAACCGAAAAGATGAAGTATCCCTTTGCGACACGGCGTCCTCGTTTGGGGACGCGAACTTCGGAGGCGCATCCCACGCCACGTGTTTCTTCAACCTGAAACTCAGCCTGAAACTCACTGTGCACATTCGTGCACGCTTCCTGATTGGACAACTAGTGGTCATTTAACTTCATTATCCTGCGTATTGCTCCAGATGATCACTTTCCTGGAGACACTACCGTGTTAGACGATCGTTCGACGTGCCGCGTTCCAGGACCAACGTCAAGAACATTTTTTGTTTCTCCGCTCGAAACGAATACGACCAAAAAAGAAGGTGTGCAAGCTTTTCGGGCCTAATACTTGATTCTTTTTATGCAAGTATTGAAGCTGACTGATGGCAGAATAATGACATAATTAGTTACACGCGAATTAACATTAATTACTGAAACTCACAGAAAACAACACATTCCTTCGTCTTCTTTCTTGGAATGTAATACTGAGTGCCTTCGAATCATGCCATGCGAATTTGATGCACTTGCAGACAGTGCATCATAACGCGTGTCTGAAGGGGGTATGAGAGCCTTTCCAACAATGTTTTGTAGTTCACTGCAGAAAGGAGTGTTCTTCGTGGGGGGCGAATGCATTCCGCGGCCAACTGTGCAGCCACGTAGAACGACGCTCTTTGACGTTAATGTTTCCCACACGGAATGCAAAAATATATGAGATTCCCGGTGTAGCTCACCAGCAACGTTCGGTTGCTGGTGAGCTACTCTCTGGCATCTGCATGACGCGTTTAAAAAGCGACGACTTCTAGGGACCGTGGTACTGCTAAATGTCCGACCACGCTCTGCATTCAACGCGCCTGCAAACAAAGCGCTTGGAAGGGATATGGCGGCGAGAGGTCATGTGATGCGAGTAAGCCAATCGCGTCGGCGGCGGCGCGCGGATAACAGATGCGATACTCTGAAATTTTTCTAGTGACTCTACACACGGACATTATCCTTAATTTTGACGAGTGTGGCCCACAAATTAATTATCACACCACAAAGCGTTTAGACACCCTTGGTCAGCGAGACACCCTCGGTCAGCGAGAAAAAGGAAGCGAGAACTAACGAAGGAAGCACTGTTGCTTCCTTCGTTAGTTCTCGCTTCCTTTTTCTATTTTTTTCTCTCTCTCTCTTTTTCTTTTTTTGAAAGTATCGTCTAGCCCTCATACTGGGTGGGGGGCCCTTGTGCAGCGGGTTCGGCAATGGCCGTTTCATTTCACTTACATCCTCTGAAGAAGGCTGGTCCTCCAGACGAAATTGTCAGGGTAAAATAAATATTTGTTTGTTTCCTATATTGTAGTACGAAGTTTTTCACAATTTTTATTACGGTAGCCAGAAGAAGTTGTCTTTATCCATATATATATATATATATATATATATATATATATTAATATATATATATATATTTTGTTGGGTGTGTGTGTGTGTGTGTGTGTGTGTGTGTGTGTGTGTGTGTGTGTGTGTGTGATTGATTTGAGGTGATTTTCTATTTAAAGAGCTGATCAGATGACTTGCCTTTCAAAACTGTTCGTTTTAAATCAAGGAAGAATCTGCACAAACAGACTGTGCAGGCTGGGCCGCCCTATACCACGACAACACAGCAGTGTTTAATAACATTTTGGAAAGATTACCGTGAAGTTTAAAAAGTACACCCAAATTTATCCTGATCATCTGAGCATTGCATCAGCAAACTTCCCAGTCTTAGTTTGACGTTGTGGATACGATGAGTATAAAGAACCTGCTATGACTCTAGTACCTTAAATTCTCAATAATTAAACATGTGGCTGACAAAACAAGGTACTTCGCAGAAGTCTTCAGGATAAGCCGAGTGCCATTTCTTTACTGTTAGAGCCCTCCAGCATAAAATCTTTCTTATAAAGAAGACCAAGTTCAGTCGAATAATACTTAAGCAAACCACACTGAGTTGCCTGTGTGTAGTTATAATATTATAAATGACTACGAATTTATATACTAGGTGTCGTTCCTTGCCCTCCCACTTTTCCCAGCTTGGGTGGGGGGTGGACGGAAACGCGGTGAAGTGGCCATTTACACCTTCCTTCCGGTTCCTGCAAGTAAATAGCCTAAGTAAACAATGTAAGCTCAAATTTTCCTTGAAAAAATGCGGGCGATTATAGCGTTAAACTACCCCGAATTGTTTCCTTCCGTATAGGTCTTTAGCTGTTAATGGTAAGTCCAAATTTTCTGGGTCATGCTCACAGCACCTGCTCGTAAAACGACGCAACAAATTACGCGTAAGTGATCCACCGCGTAATTACCATGTACGCATGACTGCGTAAAAATTAATAATGACCTATTTTCAATACGGCGTATTGTTTGTCACTGGTTCTTCGCTATTCGTCAAAAATTTCCAATGTGCCATAGAATCGCCTCCTTGTTACGCGACGTCACTAGTCAGTGAAAACTCGCGGCGTTAAAATGAAGTGTGCAAAATAAGCAGCACATCACTGTGCTGAACACTAACTCTTTTTTTTTTTCGGAATAACCAGACAGTGTCTCTTATGAACGTAACTTAAGAAGCCTGCCCGCCAATCACACTGGCAGCGGCTGCTTATAGCAGCGGGCGAGATGGATTGATATGTGTATAATAGATACTTTCAGTTGTAGTATAACGATGTTGAGCTGTTTTTGGCGTGTACAACTCTCTGTGAACTCATCGTTGCTGACAAAGAAGTAGAGAGAGAAATAAACATTATTAGGAACCATAGGTCGGCAAACTCACTCATGAGTCGACTCACTCAGACTCACTCAGACTCACATCGAGCCATGAGTCTGAGTCTGAGTGAGTTCGAGTGAGTAATATTTTGGTGAGTTTGAGTCCGAGTGAGTCCGGTTGAGAAAAATTTCAGTGAGTCTGAGTCCGAGTGAGTCCGGTGGAGAAAAAATTTGGTGAGTCTGAGTCCGAGTGAGCTCTCAGGGGAAAATATATTTCATGAGTGAGTCTGAGTGAGCACCACACTGTTTTGCCGACCTATCGTTATTTCTACACAACTTCACCATTACTATCAGCCCTATGTCGGCTCACGTTTATACTCCCGCCGACTCACACATACTTCAAAGCACTAGCGTTGATACACCAGCTCTATATTTATCAATCAAGGCGTGAGTTACGTATGGGGGGGGGGGGCAGGTTCACCTCCCCCCGCAATCTCTTTCACAAAAATTCTTGATAAAAATATATCTGGGAGTTACTTCTTTCAAAAAATCACAGCATATCCACGGAGTGAATGATGATGAGTGGGCGAAGCTGCGGAGGTTCATCGGTAAACCGTGAATCTTCCGTGAATTCTGCCCAGTACATCACCGACGTGAGATCGGGCGCGTTTATACTAAAGGTTCGATGAGTTATGACGACTTGCAGCTCACTTTAATTTTACATGTACGCTGTGAATTTTCATTGTTTAGAAAACCATTGCTTTAGAAAACACCTTGCGTCTTTCGTTAAGCAGCTGGCGTCTTTTTCGTTTTGCTTTAGAAACATCTGGCGTTCTTTCGTTTTTTTTTACAAAACATCTGGCGTCTTTCGTTGGTTTTTTCATCAATCAACGGCGTTTTGAACAAAATTTTTATTGTTTAATCACGCACAGGAGAAATCTCACCAGGCACTACCTTGGAGGTAAACAATGGCTGCTAATGGGAATGAGAGACAGAAGAAGTCGGCTTTTAGCTAACACTTACACTTCTACAGAGACAGAAGAATTCGGCTTTTAGTTAACGCGCACGCTGCGAATTTTTATTGTTCAGCAACGCACAGGAGAAATCTCCCACCGGCACCACCTTGGAGGTCAAAGGGTAAGACTTGTTACTCACTACTACGAGCACGACGAGGGACGAACGGGTGCCGCCTTAAGGAGCTTCGCCCCTAAAAATGTCCTTACTGGATTGCAACCACTGATAACTTATATTTGAAGGTACGAGGTCAAAAGGTGGTGCCAAGTAGAGCATCAATTACGCCAGATATTGGTGTTAAAGAGCATTGACACCATGGTCAAGAAAGCCAATTATACGCTAACCGACTCATGAGTCGACTCACTCAGACTCACTCAGACTCAGATAGAGCCGTGAGTCTGAGTCTGAGTGAGTTCGAGTGAGTAATATTTTGGTGAGTTTGAGTCCGAGTGAGTCCGGCTGAGAAACATTTCAGTGAGTCTGAGCCCGAGTGAGTCCGGTGGAGAAAAAAATTGGTGAGTCTGAGTCCGAGTGAGCTCTCAGGGCAAAATATATTTCATGAGTGAGTCTGAGTGAGCTCCACACTTTTTGCCGACCTATGTTAGGAACAGGCACAATCCTTTGCAGGTAGGCAGCCTTCTTAGACCAGAAAACCGTGGACGCTGATCATCTCCCTGGTGAGGTAGATCAAGTAACGGGGCAAACTTGAAAGCTGGGCTTCTCAATGTGCTCGAGTCCACTGCCTTGTTACAAGCCGCCACGATCGCTGCAGGCTACCATATGATAAGCAAAGTGAAGCAGGCTAATCGGAGACTAATATGGGAATCTATTTTAGCTGTCCTGGCTAGGCACAACTAAAATACTGGACACTTCTGCACACTCAACAACTCACAGCAGCTTGAATATCGAGCAGTGGCGATGCTATTCGTTTTTAAAGAAAGAAACTGAATTTCCTGAAAAAGGAGAGCGTTTGAGGGTTATAAAACGTTTACTGGTTCCCGTCCATATTTGCGTCGCGGATTACTTAAATTTCAGGCCAGGCAGTACAAAATAAAATCATGCCACATTGCTGTAATGTTCTAGAGCCCCTGCTGAGCGATAGCCTCGAGGCCTCTGCAATGCTCGAGCGCCGGGCGCGCAAGCGTGGAATAGGCAGCCCGCACCGCAGGTAGCCTACAGTGCGTGGTCATGACACACGAAGTACAGTCGTCACAGCAGAATCGTAGGACGAATTTTATTAAATATTACGTTATTGCTGCGTTCAAGTAAAACTTTGCCTGACTTGCTAGCTTTCCAGTCTGCAGCCGACAATAACCAGTGCCAAAAGTGGGGGGGGGGGGGGGGGGGGCTCCGCCCTCCCATCATTTCTCAGTGGGGGGGCTAGCGCCCCCCTTGCCCCCCCCCCCCCGGTGGATACGCCTATGTCTGTAGCTATCGTTCGCGTTTGCTACCTCGGTACGCGTAGATGGGACTATTCCTTCCGAATGATGTGCAGAGCTGTTGTCGCTGTCAGCAGGCTTCGGCGACTCTGAGCACGAAGATGATGGGTGGAGCACTGTTGCATGGTCACCACTGCTGCATATACGGCACTTCACGACCACCTTGCATTGCCACTGCGTGTGGTTTGTGGACAAACAACATCGTAGGCAGATACCCTGCGCTCTGAGGAAGGTCATCCGCTCTTCCAATGTTCTTTCACGGAAAGCGCAACACCTTTCAAGGGGGTGAGGTTTCTTGTGATGCGGGCACCATTTTCCAAAGCTCTTCGACTCAAACAGCTCCTTTGGAGTGGTTTCTTGGAACTGTTCGAAGGCGTGATCGACGTTTGTTTTTGTTGCTGACACCAATGATTTCTGCCGCGGGGTGTTGGTCCTAATTTCTTCTTTTCGTTGTGTGAACGAAGACGACACATTTTGGGATTGCAAGATGAAACTAGGATCATTCCTCATGCTTGCCTGATCTTGAACGAATTTGGAGAAAACCACAAAAGGTGGGAATGCAGTGTTGTGTTGTTGTTTGTATTTTGTTCCCACTGGCATCCAATTCTCTTGAAGCCCGGATGGTAACTTCGAAACAATTTTGTTTACACCCCTAGCATTATCCAAATAGCTAAGACCGGCGAGGTACGGATCAGTCTTTGCTGCCTCGAGTTCCAGCAGGAGGTCGCCGAGCTCTTACAACTTCGCATTATCCCGGTGCGGTATTTTTGGAAAGTCCTCCAACCTCTCCAGCAACGCATCCTCAATTGCCTCGGGATGTCCGAAGGTGTCGTCTAGCCGTTTCCACACGACGTTTAAGCCCTTCGAAAAGTCATCGACATGCACAGATTTCAACCTTCGAACCTGACGTGATGATTCAGGACCAAGCCATTTGATAAGGAGGTCGAGCTCTTCCTGCGCAGAAAGATCTACATCTCTGATGACGCCCTTGAAAGGTGACTTCCAAGCACGAAAGTTCTCAGGTCGATCATCAAACTTCGTCAGTCCAGTAGAGACAAGGTCCTTGCGGCGCAGGAACTTAAGGACACCGACAAGCTCCGAGCTGGGACTGTTGGGTGTACGCAGGCGGCTGCTGATAATGACGCAAGTCCGTGTGGCGGTTTGTTGCTTCGGCATGCTCCAAGCTCTGGCTTCTCGCGTGCACAACAGTCGCCCAAAGAGACGGAAGCTCTGCATCACGTATGGTTGCTTGCTCAGTGATATAGCTCGAAACCCGTTGTGCTCGGTCTATAGACCTTATGCAAAATCTGCTGCCATCTAGCGGCCGCCTGGCGCATTTCCGCCATGTTGAAGGCTAAGCGCGCTCCGCATGTGCGCACACGGAGCGTACGTATCGGTGTGTGGCGGCTGATACGAACGGCATTGCCGAGATATTCTCGTGCGCCGTGTTGTTCAGACTGAGGAAATTGGGGTGCTGAAAAAAATGTTTACATAAAACTAACCTACATGTTATTAGATTTCCTCGCGGCCGACGAGACGTGGCAGATCGTTCCGCTGCTCCGGCTACTGCTTACGATTAGCACCGTGTTTACGTTCGCCGTCCTTAAAGGAGTACTGACACGATTGTGAGACATCGCAAAAGGAACATTTTACATTTCCTTGGTATGCAGTGTCAACGCTGTTCACACGCCGGTGTCGGAGAACACGTATAAAATATTTAATTTGACTTTGAAGTTTTCGTCGCTGAGCATCTGCAAGCCAGCCCCACTGCAATGGACATTATCCCGACGAGTCAAGACAGTTCCCCCGAGTTTTGCGAGTTCTGCGTCCTGCAAGCAGACTAAATCGCAGAAACCACTGTCAGGGTCGCTGGACGACAGTTCACGCATCGTTGTTCATGTGCACCACGAGCAGATGACGGATTTGCTGCTAGTACGTCGCGAGTTTCTGTATCCCCGTGACGTCATGCTGACATGAAACGTCACTGAGAAGCCGCCCCCTCGATATCGAAACCGAAAGTGTATTTTTAAGGTAGCGGTAATTAAAATATATACGACACATTCCCAGGCACCACAATACTCGTCTTAAGTTTCTCGACACCAGTATTTTTATTCAGAGCAACAATCCGAAAATTTTTAAAATTCGTGTCAGTACTCCTTTAATAGATGCGGAATGTGAAAGCAGCGGCACTCATCAGAGAACACTCTTTCGTGCATGCCGGAACGAGACAGTTTTCGCACTGTGTGCTTGCAGGCACAGACAAACCGGCTTCGTGTACGAGCTTCAAAGCTGCATCGCGGCTACTCCGGCATGCTTATGCCGCTGTTGGCACCATTACTTAGTTTTTTTAGATTGCGATAACAATTTCATGTTAGACAGGTAGCTCGAACGCGTCATTGATCCCCAGCGAAAGAACCGATTGTGCTGGAGCGTGTTGTTTATAGTTGGTTATCGACTGTGGAGTTTAACAAGGCAGCGTTTGGCGCCATGCTTTGCACGCGTATTGCTCCACTGTGCGTGTTTTTCAAGCATTTCATGTTATCACTGCCAAATTCAGAGGGGCGGCCCGGATGGCCTGACCTAGAAGCTGATCTCCTAGAAGCTGATTCCCCTTCGTAAAAATCCTGTATTCACCCCTGTGTGCTATGAAATGTCAAAATGGCTGTCTGGGCTAGTTGATTCATTCTGCTTGCTTGAAATACGAGCACGATAAGGACTTAATGACAGACGGACAAGCGCTTGTCCGTGTGTTATTAAGTACTTGTCTACGTTTCACGCTCGTATTTCAAGCAAGCAGGATGCTATGAAATGTTAACAGCAGACGCCTATGTGTGGCACTTTTCGTGTGAAACAGAAAAAGTGCTGTTCCGACAAATGTGTTAAACTCGACCTCGGGTGCGGACCGTTGGTTACGCGCTGAGGTGGTTTTGCAAGCGCTCAGTCGGCGGCACAAAATTGCCTTGCAGAAACGGAATGAAATTGTAAGTCGTCAAAAGGCCCCGAAAGCGACGATGTGACTCAAATATCTTTTGTTCGTGCATTGACGACACCTGTCGGAAGGATATTCAGTAATATCCGTACCCGCACCTACTTCTTGAGGCAACTAACACTTTTGCTTTCATGTTCCTTTTCATGTGCGTGATAAGTGGAAATTTTTTACATTTTAGTGGTGCGTACGTCGGTGACTACAGCAGCGAAATATATTGCTTCAAAAAAAAAAAAAAAAAAAACAGGACAACGTTTTCCTTAAAATTAAGTGCACACTACATCTGGTCGACGTAGGCGTCCCTTATGAAATACGCTTTGCAATGGGTCGACAGCACTTTCTTACCGTCATCGCTGTGCCTAGCTGTGTCGCGCGCTAAAGCCTCCTCCCAACCATCCTACACTCTACACGCATGATATTCAGATAGCTAACAACGCTTTATTCGCTACAATGAAAACAGACAAAATTTATAACCTAGCGCTAAGCTTCATTCTCAACGAAGACAGGCTTACATGTGACTCGGCGACAAACTTGTGCCTTTTTGTTGTGAGGCAGTTCTTTATGCGTAATAACTGTCAACGTAATAACTAGGAAATGCCGGTAACGTGTACAGGCCCTCACACACACGTCTGACGTTTTTAAGCCTCGACTACGTACTTTGTATCAAAGCAGATACAAGCAAGAAGTTATGGCAGCGACAGCAATACGATTAGGACACAAGCCTCCAACATGGCGCCGAATCGGTAGCTTCGTCAAACCTCTGACAGATGGCAGCAAGAGCTCCGGAACGACAGCGACAGATAAGTGTATTTGCATGATTCGAGCTTGCCTCTGTCTGTAGCTTTCTATAAGGCGTTAGCGTGAAGGCTGATTGGGTTTATTAGTTTGTATATCTTTTATTACTTAGTATATTTTTTGTGTATTACTTTACTACTGTGGTTCTTTTCTGCCACCACGTGGCTGAGGTCCGCGCGTAGACGGAGCACGTGCACGCACAAGTGCCTTGAAGTGTAGCGTGTTCATTGATTTTGGTTCCTTTTGACTTAGGGTATGTATTTAGTACGCCGTGATTATTTGTGACAGTTTTCTAATACGTGGGTATCATTGACAGATCTAGCGATGGTCAAAAAGACCGTAAAATGTTCAGGTGCGGGTAGGTTGGAAGATGAAGTTTGTGCGACGAGAAGGCAGAAGAACCTGACGCCAAGTGCAGACAATGCGAATTCGAGGAAAAAAATGGAGAACATGATGACAGTCCAGTGGGCTCATGGCAAAATCGCAGAGCTGGAAATGCGTTGGCGCAGAGAGAGACGACGAAGGCCATGGAGAAAGGCTCCGGTCAGCCGAGAGGGCCTATCGAAGGTCGTCAAAGGGAACAAGAATACGCAGGTGACGGTGGAAGGATTAGGGCGACGACCCCCCCGTGGGAGGGCGAAGGGAACAGCAGCATGGCAAATGCAGGTGCAGTGGTCACAGGCACCTGCCGAAAGTAGTCTGAGAGGGAGGAACAAAGCCGCAGCCGTGACTCACGCTAGTCACCCAGACAGCAGCCAGATGCAGGATACAGAAGAATGTCTGAGCGGGTCATTATTGCCGGTGACTCAAATTTAGTCCGATGTGCAGAGGCAATCAAAGAAAGGGTGAATAAATATAGAAGATCTCGATAGGGACATTCCCGGACATACGCTGGGGACAGTCCATGAGCAAGCGAGTGAAAAACTCGCAGCTAAAGCTCACAGACGTAACCTCGTGGTAATTGCGGTAGGGCTAAATGACGTTTGAATGAATCGTCAGGACTAGCGACGACCTTGGTTGAAAGGGGTCGATAACATCGCACCGTGTCCCCCCAGGTGCAAATTGTAGTATGCACAACCGGAAGTACCAGTGCGCAATGGCAACTTGCAAAGAGCGGTTGTCGACGCAAATAAAGAGATATGGCGAATTAGTCGAGAGAAGGGTTTCGAGGTAGTGGATATAACAGGGAGGTGCACAGGTGGGGCGGTTTCCAAAGAGACAGAATTCACTTCGTAGGAGGCTTGGTCTGAGGTGGCTGGCGACTGGCAGGACGCGCAGTAGCTTTTTAACGCGATAGTGTTAGAGAGCTCGTGTCGCAGAAATTCCGGTGTCGGTGTCGGCACCGTTGGTTGTGAGCGAAAAATCGTCTGTTGAGCGAAACATCGAAAAAGCAATAAAATAAAGAATAAATCTTCGCTCCCATTCAGGATCGAACCCGGGCCGTTCGCGTGGCAAGCAAGTGTCCTACCACAAAGCCACGATGTTACTTGCAGCTGCTTCAGAAAAAAACACTACATAAATGTCATGTAGTGAAGGAGTCTCCTTAACCTTAACGCATTTTGTTCGGCGGGTGTCACGACAAAAACGAGCCCACTCGGCGATTTGTAGACGCATTGGCGAGACCATCAAACTACGTCGAAAAAGGCCGGGATAGCGCAGCCATCGCCGCTGAAAACACACACGAACTTTCAAACAGCTCTAAAATTGGACAACTATGTCCATCTAGTGGAAAATATATCAAGCGAACGCTGGCTTTCTAGAGGAGGCGTTAATCAAGCAAACAGCAAATGCTAGATAATGTGCTGCCACCTGTGAGGCATTGTGAGAAATATGTCTCGACTCTTTATAGCCTCCGAGATGGCGAGCGCGCGGCGTACATCTTGGAGGCCATGCGATTCTTGTTTTAGATCGAAAACCTCTACCATTTGCGCGCGCGCGCACATGTGTATCTGTGTGGTGTGTGTGTAACAATACAGATTAATAGTATGCACTTAGTGGTTGAAGTGCGCACTAGGGGCCGATTTCGCTATCGCGTTCAACTCTTAAACGCGAAGCTTAAGGGTCCTCCAATTTTTGGGGGGGCACGCGGGCCCTTCAGATCCGGGGTAGCTAGTAACAGGGAAAACAACCAGACTCTTTGACAGGTAGTATTGGGAAAAACCAAAAAAGGTAAAAGAAAAAGGATAAGGCGCGTGTTGCAATTAGTACATAACATGCAGGGTGGCAGAAAAAAGGCAAAATGGTTTAGAGATTGAGGAGCAGTTAAACAAAGAACAGATAGGTTTATGCGGTTACAGAAACACCCTTAGAGACTGGAAGAGCCACCACGTATTGAAAATTATGTTTGGGAAGGGTGCAACAGGATCATATCAGAAAGGAAAGGTGGGGTGTGTAGGAATGCTAATTCACCGCGGCGCCAAATGGGTTAGAGGAAACAGACTGTTCATAGAGCACCTCTGGTTTTGGGCACAGTAGGCGGAAAGAAAACGGGGCTAGGGGTTGCCTACTTGTGGACGGGAAATAACTGCAGAGAAAATCAGGAGATATTGGATTGCATGAGTGAGGATATTAAGGATTTGGTAATGGGGCCGAATCATTCTTCTAGGGGACATGAATGCCCACATACACGACCTTGACGGATATTCAGACACCAATGGGAAGTTATACTAGATCTCTGCGAGCAACATAGTCTGGAGATAGTTAACACGGGGCCTAAATGGGACGGCCAGATCACGTGGGAAGTCGGAAACAAACAGTCAAGTATTGATTATTGTCTCATGTCTGAAGGAATTTATCACAAGCTGAGAGAAATGAGAATAGACGAGGAAGGGATTAAAAGCTTGGGTAGTGATCATAAACAAATAACATTACAAATGGGATATAAAACTGGAAATGAGAACATAGAATCAAAGTCTGGCACCTCGTATTTAAATGACAAACAAATAATAAATATAGCCACACGAGTCGAGGAAGAAGTAGGCAAAATACCAGGCAAGGACTGGGAGTATAGGGAGTTGTTAGATCTAATGACGAAAGAGATAGGGAGAGAGAAGAAAACTATTTGCTGGAAAGGAAAGAGGAAGCCAAAAAGTTGGTGGAACAAGGAAATCCGGGAAGCGATCGAGAAGCGGCGTGAAGCATCACGGAATCATAGAAGGGCAAAAAAGGACAAGCGACCGCAGGACGAAGTCAACGAAATATGGGAAATATATCCAGAGACAAAATATCCATTGTACAGAAATTGGTCGACGCAAAAATTAAAGGCGAAAGTGAACGCTGGGTGACAGAGATTCACGAAAAAAAGGAGGCCGCACCTAGGATATTCGGAGCCACAAAGGCGCTAGGTAGGAAGGCTGTCACAACGCAACAACATATTCTCGATGAAGGAGGAAATCAATTGGAAGGGTACGAAGCGCTAGGTTACATTCGAAAGGTAACAGCCGATTCGTTTAAAAAGAGCGTCCAGGGGATTTCCCCGGTGAGTAAAAGTGTGGCGGAGAGAGCAACCGAGGAAGATAGTGCTGGAGAATTTCAATTGGAAAAAGGCTGAAGGAAAAATTCCGAAGTGCACTGCCGCGGGTTTATGGGATTCCCGTTAGCCTCATTAACGAACTAGGAAATAGCACTAAAGAAGCACTGCTGAAAGCTGTAGAAAAATGCTTAAAGGACAGGCAAATACCGGATAGTTGGCGAAAAAATAGAATGAACTTAATCTATAAAGGCAAGGGAGAAAAGGATAACATTCGCTCGTATAGACCACTAACCATTACATCGGTACTATACAGGTTGGCGATGCAAGCAGTAAAAATGAAAATAGAAAAGTGGGCAGAACACAACGATATTTTGGGACAACTCCAGAATGGATTTCGAGTCGACAGGCGGTTAGACGATAACCTGTTTGTTCTCACTCAGTGTATAGAAATATCTAAAATAGAAATAGGCCCTTGTACATGGCTTTTCTAGACATCACTGGGGCGTACGACAACGTTAATCAGGAAATTTTGTGAGATATATTGAAAGGAATGGGCATAGGCGACGACTGTATACAGCTTTTGAGGGAGATATACCGAGAAAATACAGTTTGCATAGAATGGGAAGGAATGAGTAGCAAAGAGAACGTTGAGATTAGCAAGGGCTGAGACAGGGATGTCCTTTGTCCCGCTGTTATTCATGCTGTACATGGTGAATATGGAAAAAGCGCTAGAAGGTAGCAACTTTGGTTTTAATCTGTCACACAAACAGGGCGGCGTGATGATGAGCAGAAGCTTCCAGGATTATTTTATGCTGACGATATTGTCTTATTTGCTGACAGTCGAGAGGATATACAGCAGCTGGCGGATATATGCGGAAGGGAAGGGAAGCTCTAGGACTAGGATTTAGTGTAACAAAATGGGATTGATGGTATTCAATGACCCTTGTGATCAGGCGGTGTCAACAGGGCCAAGAAATACCGAGGGTGAGCGAATACAAGTACCTCGGAGTATGGATAAATGAGCGTGACAGGTACATGGAGGTACAGGAAAAAGCCTCAACAGCAAAAGGAAAGAGGAATGCTGCAATAATGAAGCACAGAGCATTGTGGGGATACAATAGGTACGAGGTGCTTCGAGGTCTGTGGAAAGGTGTAATGGTTCCGGGGCTTACTTTTGGGAACTCAGTGGTGTGCATGAGGGCAGAGGTGCAATCGGGAATGGATATAAATCAAAGGACTGTGGGACGCCTCGCGTTGGGTGCTAACGGGAAGACGACAAATGAGGCTGTAAAGGGCGATATGGGATGGGCAAGTTTTGAGGCGAGGGAGCTCAGAGCAAAATAAGGTTCGAAGAAAGGCTAAGGAATATGAAGAGAGTAGATGGGCAGAGAAGGTGTTCCGTTACTTGTATAGGAAGAGCGTGGACACACAGTGGAGAAAAAGAACTAGGAGGCTCACTAGTAAACATACGGCTGGTAGTGTAAGCAGTATGTCAACAAAGAGCGTTAAACGAAAAGTCAGAGAGGCGGAGAGGATTTACTGGATGGCAGCTATGGAGAAAAAACCGGCTTTGAGTAACTACCGAAAGGGCAAAAATGAAATAAGGAGGGAGGCATTTTACGACAATTCAATGGGAAGCGCTTTACTGTTTGAAGCGAGATCGGGTTGCCTTAGAACGGGCAGTTATAAAGCGAGATTCAGTAAAGAAGAAGAACAATGGACGTGCTGCGGGGAAGATCAGGAAACGGTGCAGCATGTTCTGATTGAATGTGGACATATCCACCCAGGTGTACGTTTGGGCACGAGCCTACATGACGCCTTGGGTTTTAGAGACAATGGAAAGCTGAACACACCCGCGATTGAAATAAGTAAGAGACAGTTAGAGTATTGGTGGTAGAAAACTAGAGAGAAAGGACCAAAATAAATAATGGGAAAAAAATAAGGACATTCTGCCGTAAAGGGCACAGAACGGAGCTGTAAATTTAAGGTTTTTTTTTTCTTCTGGAGTAAAATAGTTTTAATTGAAGTAAAAACACTACGCCAACGCCAAAACGAAAAGAGTAAAGGTTTTTTTTTTTTCGAGCCTGGTGGCACACTTGTCACCGCCCCGTTATAAAGGGGACGCTCATAACATCCATCCATCCATCGTCTATACATATGTGGAATAACCACAATTTTTCTAGTTTCTTCATTATTCATGGGTGGAAGACGTCTGTATTTACCTGTCTTTGCCATGCGAACTGATTTTCGCAAACCCATACAATGATACGCAGGATATCCCGCCTCTTCAAGGTGACTTTGCAGCTGGAAACTACTGCTCATCTTATGTGCGCAAGTTTCTTTTTTTTTTTCCAATGCTGTGCGTAAGCATGACGTCACAATTCCTCGTTTAACAATATTTGAATGCCCCAACGCAAAATTAGACACCGGTTTCGCTGAATAACTTAAAAGCATGTATCAAGAAACTTCAAATTATCAGAGCAAGGCACCTTGCAAGTGAATTCTAGTCCCTTTCCTTTTTCTTTAGACACGTTTAGAATGTGCTCTCTTCTTTGTACAGCACGTGACTTGTCAATTAAAATCAAATAATCACCTGTATACGTCCTGAACACTGTAACACCTCTCTGCTGTTTGGTTAAACCCGATCACAAGCCGCTATGGCAATAAATGTCACAGCGGCTTGTGAACACGCAACCATTGAATAAATATGAATTCGGTGTTCCAGCTCACAATGCTCACTATCCCTTCAATGCACGTTTTGAACGCATGTATCGGCACGTGATAACTCGCATGCCGCTTGACTGCTACATCGGCTTAACTGCTACATCGGTAATACCTACGCTGACCGCATCATTCCTTTCGCATTCCATGGGCAGATATACATACAGGTGCGTTTAGACATGTGTAGTATTTAGGATTGAATAATAGTCAACAAGCGGCGGCACGTTTTTTTTCGTTTCGTGCTCCCATAGCGCCAATGAACAGCGGGCGTCGGAACAGCCGGCGCGCTCGACCAATGCCTCCTCGACGTACACACTTTTAGTGCTTCGCGCGCCCGCGATGGGTTCTGGGATTGCTTGAAAAAGGTCTTTACGTGTGCTGCATTGAACTTTACATACTGCTTATGTTAGCAGCAATTACGTTGCGCTTTAAAAAAATATATTTTGGCGAGACTCAAAGGAAGCATAGAAATTCTCAGCTGCAGAGTTTTTAACAGCTAAAGTTGCCATGCATGCGGGCTTGTTTTTATGGCATTTTCTGATTACAGTGGTAGTGCAAATAAACGGGACACAGGAAATAGGCCCATGAAAACACCCATACGACGCTGGGTGTCTTCGTGTGCCTTTCTTCAGTGCCCTACCATACTAATTTCTGACATAATTGCGCGACCGCCAGCCAGCCGACATGTCAGCACCCTTGCCACTACGTGAAACCACAAAATTACCAAAAAATGAGCACCTGACAAACAACTTCGTTGGTAACTATGCACGCGTTGTTATGTAGTTTGTTTTCTGCATGCACTGCTCCACTGAACGGTTCTTCGGCCTTGCCAACTTATTTCAAGACCTTTCTGTAAAACGCTGAAAAATGATCATCAGCATTGACGTTGTTGTTATTATTATTTGGTATTTTATTTGTTGCCGCATTACTCCAGCTGAAGCACGGAAATGGCATATTATGCAATGTGCTTGCCCCCCCCCCCCCCCCACACACACACACATTCCTGTAATATTGTCAGAATTTCACCCCCCCCCTTCCTCCCGAGAGAAATCCTGGGTGCGCTAATGTCGCAAACCAGCATTTGTGATGTTGAAACCGAGCGCAGCAATGTTCATACCTGCCGCGTTGTTTCTCGTAATGAGTGGGACCAATGCGAGCACAAATCAACAGTATTTATTTGATTGGAGCGTGAAGATAACAGTCACTCTCTAAAACAAACACAGAAAACCCGCCGTCTTTGGTTTTACTGCGAGCAACGATCCCCTTCCTTCTACCACTGGCATCGCCACACCGCGCTTTGGCACGCGCCTGCAGAGCACGCCTGAGGGCTGCGGCGCCGCTTAGTGGTCGGATCCAAAGACATTTCACTTTGGTTGCCGGAAGCGCCGGCCGCTCACGACACTAGTTCTAGCTGTGGCCGGAAAAGGCTGTTCCGGTTTTTTTGCCTTCTCTTCTTTCTTTCTTCTCAAGAACGAAGTGGAAAGAGAAAGATCACTTTTGAGAAAGAGAGCTCCAGCACTCTAGCGGCGTTGAATCGGTTGAATGCCTTTCCCGCTCTCCTCTTTTCGCTATTCTCTCTCCGTCTTCTCCGCTGGCGGCCGTTGGTTGGAATGTTCGAAACTTTTGGCGCTGCTTTTCGCGCGTGCTTGGGGCCTCGCTGCAGCCTCGTGGTATCCTCAACGCGGATGTTCTGCGATTGCCGAAGGTGTGCATGTGTGTGCGTCGATGCCAGAACCTGGCAGGGGCCATGTCTTGGCTCATTTGTGGCCCTGCTCTGCAGCTTGCCCCCATGTTGCCGTTCATCGAAGTCGCTGCTGACCGGCTCACGTGAGTGGACACCGACGTAACAATCAAGAGGCATGTTTTTGGACTGCTTGTCTGTAATGCAAACAAGTACTGCACGGGAACGCGTACGGGAACTGAAATGAGGCTCCTGTTTTGGCCCTGAACGCTGGTGTTTGCGGGTGTTATAAACGAACGCAGAGTGAATGCGCTTGCGCGGACAAAGCGAGAATGACAGTGACTTTTTCTCAACCTTTTGTTCGCTTTTTTATTGTCTATAATTATTAACAAAACAGTTTTATAATTTGTAGTACATTTGTATGCCGTCAAGATAGTGCAATGCTTCAAAACTCCCCTTACCCGATGCCCATTCTTTGGGGGGGTGTACATTTATTCTGAATAAACAGAAAATTTGTCCAAACAGTATTGCGGCAGGGGCCGCAAAACCAAAGCTGGATTTTCAGAGCTCTCTTCAAACCTACACAGGTGAAGTGAAACCATTTATCGGGACAGTTCTGGTTATCACAGCCAATCATTCTGCCTTTCTCAGGTCCCTTGCAAATGCAAAAAGCCTCGGCTGCAGTGTCGCATGCATTGTTTTGTGGATCCTGGTGGTTTGTCACAGGCGCATTTGGAGCGAACGGCACCAGTGCAGGCGTACTGTCTGCTGCTGAGTCGTTGCTTGAGGCTTTGCTATGCTTAGAATCGTGAACTTTGTTTTCGAAGTCCTTTTTGTTGCTCGAAAACCACTGTGCCACGATCTCTGGTGTAGACGTCGCGGGCGTTGTTTGCGTTGTGATGAGGTTTATTGGAGTAATGAAGTTGCAACGAGGTCGCAACGAAAAAAGGACCGTACGGCAACGCAATGCAACGCTGACGGAGGCGGTACAGGCTCTCGTGCAATCAGAGCGCGGGTCGTCTTTTCGTCCTCTTTCACAGGCGCATACTCGTTCGTGCATCTGCTCCACTACAGCGTGATAATTTTGCGTATTCACGAGTAAACAGAAACAAAGGCACGTCTACAATACGAACTTGTATATTTTAAGCAAGAACGTTGCGAGGCGAACGAGGCAAGGCGACTGGCGTAACTTGGGCACGGCCGCTGTGTTTCCAACGCACGTGCTTGACGCGTAAACAGAGACGATCGGCCAAGGTCAGGGATGTGCTGGCTGTAGCGCGAGTTCACTGGCCGCATTCGGCGCCAGCGCTGGAAACACCACACGACGTCAACGTGGACTTCCAACCTTGAGCGTGCTCGCTCGGCGCCGTTGCTATACTGGCAACAAAACTGTTACAAAAAAGGTTTCTGTTAGTGGGATCAGTGGTGCGAAGAAGCTGATGTTTTTCTTCTACATTGATTCCTTGTGGATTCAGAGAACAAGATCAGCATAACTCTTCTTGCACACAAACACTTGTGCTTGAATTTGCCAATAGTAACGGTGTGTTTGCTTCAATTTCAGCTCACCATCAACTTCTCTCGCACAGCTATTTGAGTCTTTAAGCAAGTCAATGATGAGTGCGTTTCTCACGTTCCATAGGCACTTCACCTCCATTAAACCTGCACTATAACAGTGCCAGCTGCACTCGACAAGCATGTCCGGGGTTGGAGCTAAAAACAAATGTTCTTTGCAAATGAAAAGCCCGGCTTCTGTGAACACTGTGTTGTTGTGAGTCGCCACCATTAACCTCCTCTATTTCGCAAGAGCATCTGCTTCTTTCTCTGCCGTATTTCACTGCACGGACTGATAGTTTGGCACATTGCGGGAAGCAAATATGGCTAACTAGGCTCTTGGATAGAGAAGTAACTGCATGTGACATACGTTGTGCAGCGTTGACACAGTAATGCGGCCTGTTCTGTAGGAAAACCAGTTACTCTTTTTTGCCTGAATTCGTGTGCGTTCCTCAGTGGTCTTCACTGCTGCCTCATTAATGACTACACCACTGAAGGTCTTCCCACACTGCTGCATCAGTTCATTATAATTCAGCTTCTGTGCCCAATGGTCATACAGCTGGCATGCATAAACTACAGTACTTGGGCTCGGCACTCAGCACTGCTGGTTGCAGTGCCGACGCAGTTACAGCACCGTAAAACTCCACTCGTCATCGGTGGGAGGCAGCGCCGGTATCCTCGCAGGGACATTCGAGGAGGGTTTAAGATTTTCATCCAGTATTCTCTCCTTCATTGTTGCCAAAGAGAAATCCATTTCGGCAGCGGGCCGAACCTCGATCTTGTGGACATGCGCAGGGAGCCAGGCATTGCAGCTATCCATACACGAGCGTTCCTCACACGCACGTACCCCGTACTCGATGTAGAAGAGTAAGGCTGCAACGTGGGAGCACGCCTCTCCGTTCCCTGCCACGCATAGTGTGGAGCAAGCACTTCACCGTCGCTTTTGGCGCATACCCAGGCTGTAACGGGCGGGATCGAGAGGCTCTGCGAGTGATTCACCTGCATAAATAAGGAAAGAAGTCAGTGCTGCAAATGAACAAGATCGAAAGTAGGTCTTACCTGCCTAAGGACGACAAGTGTTTCTGGGCCCGTTTGTTTTATCCATGGCTGTCTCACCCATCCGCTGGTAGCATAATTGCGCCCTTCTGAAGCCTTGTATGACTTCATCTGCTTCCTCGTAAGAAAGCTTGTCCTGACCACGAGGAAATCGTGGATGTCGCACATGTTCACACGCAGCCAAACGTCGGCTCTGACCAAGCACTTGCGGGCATTGAGCTTGAATGGGCCGAAGCTGCGAGTTCGAGCTTTTGTGCATGCCGCTCTCTATCGGCGTCGCACAAGCCACTCGAATACGTGGAGTTCATCGTCGCGGACTTCCCTTTTGTCATCGGCGTCACAATCGCGTTCCCATCAGGAGAAAAAAAAAATACAGCCTACAGGGAGCATGCACTCTTGCCTCGCCACGCCGAATACGTCGGTAGCGTTGGCAATGCCGCTTGCTGTTCGGAGGACTTCAAAATGGCAGCTCCTGGGATATGTCATCAGCAGTGACATCACATGACTGCTCCCTATTCACGGTGCTCATTATTTGGTAGACAGCGCTTGCACTGCATCACTGAAGCACATGCACATCTGCAACACTTGGTTTTACTTTCGTTGATGTGCACAAACTGGCAGCCAATCGGAGTGAACTTTGATCGGGACCCGTTGAAGTTGTGCCGAGAGCTATTCTGCACTTTGTTTTGGTTATGGTAGTGGAACAAGGTTTTACGTGCTGAGCCGTGGATTAGCGAATCTGGTACGTCACGATCAGTAGCGACTCTTGAATATGGAAAATAAAATCTCCTACTTCGAATTGCATTCCTCTATTTGTGCGCGTTTGTTGACTACGTGGCAAACAAAGTGCGTTTTGAAGCACTTAGCAGCTATAACAGGCAAACGCATTCTACCTCTTTTATTTATTTATCTTTCCAGCGCAGATACCCATAAACATGCTTTATGGTGCACTGACTGCACCTCTTTTCACTCTGATTAGCAATAATCAACTATACAACCTCCATGATACGCAACATTCATGGTTGAATATCACTTAGTGTAACTTTGACAGATGGAATAAAGAAACAATATTCCGAGAACAAGGGCCTGCCTGGCATAAAAGTGCATCCCTTTCTCTTTTCAGATCATTCTCTGTCTTGAGGCGAGAGTCTTGGGGTCTGTTGTTTCTCAGTGTTCCAGTAAAACCTACACCAGATTTTGAGGGTTCTGCAAGTTCCTAAAACTGAAGTTGTTGGCAGGTGCTTTGTAGCCTTTGTGCCGAAGTGAAAATTCACACATTCTAATCACGTCGCCATCCAATGCAAACTTGTACTGCTTCTTCTCGCTATCTTCATGCACATCATGCTGGTAAGGGAAACTAGTGGCACCCATACGACCCTCAGCTCAATGCCCCGTTGGTGAGGCTTCGCCGACATGTTTGGTTTCATAGGGCACCATCCCGTGAATGATACGAACATCCAATACTCATGGTCAACAAACCTATGTCTTCGTTAAAGAGCAAGGCCAAGTCTTTCGCTGGTTGTTCTGCAGCTTGTTCCCTTGTCAGATCATGCAACTAACAAGCCAGTATGCAGGAAGGCTAAAATGTTGACGCAGTCATACTGTGTTCACATTATCTGCATTTGCTAAAGCAGACGTTCAACTCGCGTGAGTTAATTTACGTGAGTCAGCTTATGCAGCAATTAGCTCTATACATTGGAAGTCATCAGACCAGGAACTTCACTGTATCACGAGCATAGGTTGGCAAAACATGTGGAGCTCACTCAGACTCACTCATGAAATATATTTTGTCCTTGGGGCTCACTCGGACTCACATTCGCCAATGTTTTCCTCCACTGGACTCACTCGGATTCAGACTCGCAAAAATTTTTCTCAGCCGGTCTCAAACTCGCCAAAATATTGCTCACTCAGACTTACGCCTCGATGGGAGCCTGAGTGAGTCGACTCATGAGTCCGTTAGGGTATAACTTTTTGAACCACGGTGTCAATGCTCTTTAATGCCAGTAGCTCACATAATCAGTGCTCTACGTGGCGCCTTTTATCCTTGTACCTTCAAATACGAGTTATCAATGGTTGTAATCCAGTAACATTTTTAATGAAAGAGGTGACTAACACGAGATACTTTTTTAAGAACTTCCTGTGAAAATGTTTGCCGGGGTAGGGGGGTAAAAAGGCTGGCGTATGAATGCTAGTGCCTTGAAGTACGTGCGAGTAGACAGCACAAACGTGAGTCGACATAAGGCTGATAGTAATGCTGGAGTTGAGTAAATAGGACCATAGGTCAGCAAAGAATGTGGAGCTCACTCAAACTTGCTCAAGAATTGCATTTTGCACTCAGGGCTCACTTGGACTCAGTCTCACCAAAATATTCCTCAGCCTGTTCTCTCAGACCCTCTGAAACTTTTCTCAGCCAGATTCATTCGGACTCGCACTCACCAGAATATTATCCGGACTTACTGAGACTCGCAGCTCGATCTGAGCTTGAGTGAGTCGACTCATGAGTTAGTTTGCTGACCTATGATCATGACTGCCCATGTGTCAGCCGTTGAACTTGCAGATAATCCCATTGGGGCACATGATGGCCTGATATTTCACCAAATTAAGCTGCTTGTGCCCAGAGAAGAGCTTCTTGTTCTTTCACAATTGGCAAATGGCCCACGCTGTACCATCGATGAAGTTTCAGCAGTTGTGCAGTGGCACCCTTTGGAGTGCACAGCCTGCAAATAAACATTAGGTAAGCAGACCTCACAGTGACAGCACTGAGTGTGTGCCTGTAAAAAAAAAGACTTGCAGTTTAGTGAGATCCTACCTGAAGTGGCTAGTTACATCTCGCACAATGTGGCCAAAAGCACTTTCAATGTGGGCAGAAGTCGCAAACACCTTGCGCGTCCGCAATTCACGGTGTACCACATGATCGACGCTATGTGCTGCCCGAGCGTGTCTGTTCTCTCCGTGTGCTCGCTTCTGAAGGCGAGTTGCTGTTCGGAAGCAATACTGAGTGGTGCATCGCAGCATATCAATTCGCGCTTTGACTGCTTGCGGGGAGCGATGATTCTAGCTCTAGTTCTGAATCGACCAGCAAGGATTCAAGCAATGAAGAAGCACATGCGAGCTGCAAGTGCGACCCACTGGTCGCGTGCAGACCACCCGTGAGCGAGGTGCTTTTAGGTGACCGTTTACAACCCTAAGCTTTCCCAAAAACGCACCTGTGACGACCTACTTGTGCTATCCTCTCCATTTTTTCACTTTTTTTTCTCACACCATGTGCTTCTCGCTCTCTTTTCTTGTCTCTTTCTTATTTTGAACTTTTTGCATAAAAACGGACACAAGCACACTGTATTCACATTCCTGATGAAGAAGGTTGGACCCGGCTGAAATGTCGAAAATAAAACCTGCTGTTCCTGGCCATGATGCCTGATGTGTAATTATATAATTTGTTCTAAGTAAACAAATTGTATAATTTGTTAACTCACAACTCCTATCATTCTCTTTTTGGCACTTCCTGTTATAAACGTTCAGTGGATTGGCAGTGTGTGTAAATGAATAAATAATTGCAACATGCATATTTTTTGAACACCCTCCACCAGATAACCAAGTTGGTAAGAGTGTTTTATCTGTCCACAACTTCTTTTGTTGGGAATCGCTGCCCCAAGCTCTGAAACAAACGATTGTTTCATAAAATCACTTTTTCTCTTATGCATGTAACCCGTTTATTTACTTACTGTTTCACTTGTCATTGTAATCCAGTTATGCCATGGGCACAGCTCAGCAGTGTCATTTTCACTTTGTGCGGCCTCGCTTTCTCTTGCCAGCTATCATTGTTCTGCTTTTTTCTTTCCTCCTGTCATGCTGCTCTCTGTACTTCCTTCTGCTCTTGCAGCTGCTTCATTTCTTTGAGAAATTTCATATCTTGCAGTCTTGATGTGGAAACACACGGGGACTTTGTTTTCTGTGTTTCAGTGACGTTTGTCTGCCCTATTGATGAAGTACTCTGAGTACTCTGCAAGCTTTGCAATTCTTCATCAATTTGTGATCCATATGGCGCAGGTTTCTCCCCAGAAAATTTTGAGAGGTGGACATTTGAGAACCAAGCGGGAGGGGGGGGCCATCATATGGGCACAAACTGAATGACAACAAAACAGACCAAGCGCAATCCCAAAATACAAGACACTTTATTTCTGCATTCCGGACGTACTACACTTTTGACCTCCGATTTTCCAACTTGGCCCACTTTTCCACTTAGTTAAGCAAAAAACCTGTGACTAGATTGCGAATAGTGACCCACAGCGACGAGAGAAGAGCTTGTGCGAGCAGTACGATCTGTATCGGCGCTCTGAAGCTCATATCTGATGGTACAGTGTAATCACTACCCGCGCCGCTACTACAATGTTCCTCGGGGCTTTTCTGTGGCCACGCAGCCAAGCCTAGGCCGGAAAGGGAAGGAGATCGTCCCTTTGTCACCGTGCTCTCCCAACTCTTTTGTTCTTTTGTCGTGAGCGCATTCCTCAACCGTTCTTTTTTCTCCAGCCGCAGCCACAGTACAGTAGAGAGGGGTGACTGATGGGTCCGTCCATTGAACATTTCCTTCCCGGCCTGCGTTTTTGGCTCATGAGCATGTGCGGCTGCTTCCCGCCGGTGTCCATGCTTGCCTGTAACAGCGTGCTTGCAGAAGCCGGCCCCTCATGCTTGTAGCTTCCACTGCATAAGCACGGACAGTTTTCCCTGAGCACAGCAAGCGTGAATGCTGGGAGGTGGGTGGCGGTGAGCAGCCGACAGGAGAGGTGGGCGGCAAAGCCTCTGCCACCCAATGTGGGGAGAACCCCGAATTCCAACGTCTCTTCCACCTCCACCTCCCCTGGCGGACTTTCTTTTTCGCTGGACGCGCTCCCAGTATCTTTTTTTGGAACAACACCGTAGCCATCTCGCAACTCCTCCGGTATAACACTGTCGTCCACAGCTCCTCATCGTATAGCACCTTGCTGGGAGAATTTCCTAACTTCTTATTATGAGCAGTTTCAGATGTTTTGTGCCTAATTACAGTCGTAAAGAAACTACACCATTGCTTTCCAGTCCTCATGATGCCCATTGTTTAATTGAGGTTTTTGGCGATGCGGGCAAACTTGCACACGGTGTGGCTTCCACCAGAACACAGGAGGCAAAAATTAAAAACGAACCTTCCAAATACAGCTTGCACCCAAGTTCAAGCCGAACAGGTTTAGAACTGAAAACTACGAAACGCGAAGAATGCTGAGTGCTTATGGAAGCAGGTGTGCGCTAGCGCCCCCTGCCATGGGCTCTGGCTGGAGCGCCTGCGTTCCATCAGCAGATTTCCTTTGGCTGCCCCTCTGCCAGAGCGGAGTGCTCCGGCGCAGAGTTCGTTGCTCACTCTGAATTTGCCATTCGAATTCACCATGGAGTGCAACCACCTACCCGAAGACTAGTCACTTAACTGGCCACCCATGGAAAGGGTAGTCTGCAGCAAGTCGCGAACCTATCGAACACAGAGAGATCCCCCGACCAATGTGCGATATCTGAACAGGTGGCGGATCTGACCTATTTCTCCGAAAGAAATGTCTGCCAGAGAAAGAAGGGAACACCTACTTTTAACGACCAGCCAATTTTGGGATATATCGACAGCACCTTTCAATGGTGCTCTGCTCAATCCAAGGATCGGTGTAGAAGACGCTTTCGAGGGAGTGCATCGAGTAGGTCTTTTTGCCTTCGGGCATATATATCGCCCTCAAAAATCACCTCGGTCACTGTAAGGCATTTTTAGACAGGAGTGTTGAGACTCCTTGCGTAGTCAACGGAATCCGCAAGGTTGTGTGACGCGTACAGAAAATGTCATAGCCTTGCACAATGTGCTTTATTTTATAAATAAGTCCAATCATTCCCAGTGAGGCCTGCTGTTGTACTATGTACGGATATCAGTGAGCCGATGCAAGAAGTTGACCTCCACCTGTGCAGGAGTCCCTTTTCGTAAGTGGTGTGCACCCCGAGAACCTCCACAACCAGATGATCCCATTCTTGAGATCATTTGCATCATATTGCAAAAGCTTTCAAGAACCCCTCATCCTGTTTGGTTTTGAGAGCATGTGCCTGCTTGTGCCCAGTCATCCTCAAGAGCCTCTTGGGGCATTGTGGATGCGTCTGTGGCTGAGTAATGTTCTCCATAATTTTTAGGGAATGTGTTAGTCCTGGTAAGGACATGGTGTTGTCAAGGAACTATGGAGAACCAAGAAGGTCAAAAACAAAGCAGGTCCTGACGTAAGAGCGCATCGGAGTCGAGATGATCTCACAAGTCTTGGCCTTCTCCTTTAGCGCTGCATGACAGATGTCGGATGGCCGAAGAAGCTCATCGATATCCCCAAAATCGAGCATTTCACAGCATGTAGGTGAGGGCGAGCTGGGCAGGCATGTTCTATGAAGGAAAGGATCATGCAACACAGAAAGAAATGGCTATCTTGCTGGAAAATTATCTAATGAGAAAGCTTACAATGGTGCTTCTTGGCAGTGCGGCTTAATTTTCCAGCGCATCTGCCACACTTGGCAGTTCACAAGACATTAATGGCCTCCTTTCAGCAAATGTTCATGTCATGGAAACCTCCAAATAATCATAGTTTGGGCTCGCTTTGCACAGCTCTTTGCGCATCACAGCTACTTGACCAGCAGTGCTTTCCTCATGCTTACAGTCTTCGATGTTCAAAACTTAGAAAATGGGCAAACTCATTACCTATGTAATACTAATGCTGTGGTGTTTAGAGGTGCAACAGCTTATTGATAGCTGGGCTTAACGGCACATATTAAAGGAGCCCTGCAACACATTTTCGCCATGGTCAGAAAACACTGCCGATCGGCAGTTAAGGCTCATGTTCCACTCCAATTAAGGACCATTAATTCGTTATCGCTTCTCAGCCTTTTGGCTAAGATCAGCGCGGAACCGCAACAAGCTGGTGGAAACCCTCCGGGCCATCCTCAACCAGGGCCGGGACTGTTCTCTCCAGAACAAGCCGAACCAGGGCAAGGCAATGGTGTGCGTAGTGGCAGGCCCCGCCAACTCACACTTCATGAGGTCCGGCCGCTACACCCGCTTTAAGGAGTGGCACTTCATTCACCGGGCCCGGCTGAATCTCCTCCCCCTCAACGGCACACGCACCTGGGTACCCGCAGCAGACAAACGGTGCTGACGCTGCGGGTACGAAGAGGAGACACTGCCGCACGTCCTCTGCCACCGCATGCGGCAGAGCGGGGCCACGACGGAGCGCCACAACGCCATCGTCGCGCGCCTCAAGAAGGCGGCCCTGGGACGGTTCATGGTAATCGGAGAGAACCAGCAGGTTGGTGTCCCTGGCTTGCGGCCCGACCTGGTCCTGGCCCGAGGAGAGGAGGCCCTGATCCTGGACGTCTGCTGTCCCTTCGACAACCGTATGCAGGCGTTCCAGGAGGCCCAAAGGGTCAAGGAGGAGAAGTATGCCCCTTTACAGCTACATCTCCTCCGGTGGTTCCAGCTCGTCTCCATCGAAGCCATCGCCCTCGGCTGCCTCGGCTCATGGGATCCAGCGAACGACCGTGTCTGCCGCAGGTTATGTTCCAAGAGCTACCTGCGGACAATGAAACGCCTTCGCGTCAGTGACACGGTCGCCGCCTCCATGGACATTTATCGCAGCCACGTAGGTCTGTTGTAAATAGTTTTTATTCCGAAAAGCGATACCGCGGCTTCTTAGTATTGTACACCTTTACAGTTTTACCAGTTTAATACTAACACCACTAACTGTATTTTTTAGCCCTTTTGTTTCCGGTTTTATTGTATACACTTTTATCTCGTTCTGTTTTGAACTTCAATGTAACCATTTATGATGTTTTGTAAATAACATGAAATAAAACAATTTTCCCGAACCTTCCAAAGTACATGATGAGAACGTGCCAAAAGAGAGGAAGAGGAGAACGGGACAATGCTCTTCCGTGCCTGCAAAAAAGAGCCGCGATCCTGAGAACGTGTGCGAAACATCATAGCACAGCATGCAACTTGGAATTTACAATTGATTCACAAGTATTCAAAAACCTAACTTACAACTCAAACTTACGCTTGTGACTTAATTCACCCTTAACCAAAAGTCAGCCCTTAACGTGCTTATAGAACAAACCTTGTACTTATTGCGGGACTCTCCTCGTACTTATCGCTGTCATAAGTAAGGTTCGGTTAAGGTAGCCCTTGACCTACCTTAAGGCTTCCTTCTAGACAAACAAGGCGGGGGACGACAACTTTGTGCAGTTAGTTGATTATATGTAGACCGCAATTAAGAAATATTGAATGGCACAGCATATGCATACGCGTACCCGCCGCAGTGAATCCTCAGCGATCAAGTGAACCGTAAGACCTACGACAGGCACGAATTTGGTGTTGCTTCCACTTTACGAAAATTCCATGAAGAAGCTGCTCGCAGTGCTGCCTCTGCAGGAAAATACTGACGGTCATGGGTTCCCTGTGCTGCCCATCATGCAGCTGCTCATCACATTGGGCTTCTATGGAATGGGCACGTTCGAACTTGTAAGCAGCGACCTTGTCATTGTCTTACAGCCGACTGTGTCACGAGTGGTCCAGCGGATATCTGCATTGATCGCAAAAAGACTCTTTCTCGTACTGGTAAAATTTCTCGAAGTGTCGCAAACACTTCTTTAGTTGTTTAGCCGTACGCGGATGCACATTGTGTCGGCTGTTTAATTCTGTCGCGAGCTGCTCCCACGTTTTTTGTTTTCTCTGAAAGGACACAGCGTCCGTCTTCTTGTTTTCAGGGAGAGACGTTTTAATGAAAAGCTGGAGATGTTAGCCTGGCTATTCGCCTGACGTGCTACTCCAGGTGCTGGGTGATGATTGTGATATATACACTAGTAACGACATGCGCGCACACACACACTCATAGAGTACACCATTTATGAAGTTTCGTTCACGTTCCTGGCCCGCAAGAAAGTCAGTAACGCAGTACCTCACGGTACTTATTGATGAGATCGGTCAAGACGCCGCGATGCTGCACTCTTCGTCGGTAAAGTTAACTTTGGTGCATCGTTTCATAATGAACGCAATTTAGTAAAAAAAGAAGCTGTAAGACTTTTCTAACAATTGCATAAATCAAGTGAAGTAAAAAAAAAGGGAAAGATAATGCTAAACACTGAAGCGAGCACAATAATACCATCAACGAACAAAGCAAAAACGTACAAGAGAAGATGTTGAAATGGCAATCGTGATCTCAAGGCCCCACTGCGTCGACGGGGTTCAACAGATGTGGCCAGACAAGAAATGCAGATTTCACCGAAAACGGCCGGTACCTGAGCAGACATTTCTGGTGTTTACGTATGGGTGCTTTTGTACATACTATTATTGGTTGCTTGCAATAAAGCTAATTTATTGCTGATCGAAGTAATAATTTTGTAGCAGAAAATTGCCTCTCCTGGCTCCCAGGGCACACACTTAATGAGTTAAGGACGCCTTTCATAAGGTGCATATATGACAAGATAGGGCAGGTTTTTGAAACTCACCTTATCCTTTTCTTATACTTTTCACTTCCTTTAGCAAGTAGCCTTACCGCGATAAGTTAAGGTCGGTTCGTGAATACGGCAGTAAGACAGATGACGCAAGCACACTTACAGTCCTGCTGTTAGCTTGCACCTAAGCACTTTCTGGTAAGTACCAGAAAGTGTCAGCTTAGCATGACAGGCTAAAGTCGTCTCTCATGTTCCTGTTAACCTTTGCCTTGTCCGTGAAGTCAAGACAAACATGTTGAAAAAATTGGAGAATGTGTTTATTGCGAGTTGTGCAAACATAGATACCGTTTTTGCTGCTATTTTCACTTTTGTAACCACAACCTTGGCCTCTGTGCTTTTAGGTGGATAAGCAAAATAAGTGTTGTCTTAGTTCAAGGGTGCTTGTTAATTAAGGTGTTTTGCATATGGCTAGAATAAGTCAGTGGCACAGGCTACTATGCCTAAAGAAATAATGTAAGTTGAACATGTTGACAAAACTCACTGACTTCATACACTAGTATTCTGGATACTTGAACGCAGTGTAACCATGTGATGCAAAAGTGTCACGCACGGCACGCACGAGACAGCTTGGCAACACTACTCTTCGTTTTTCATGGTGATGCCAAACCCATCTCACATATTGGCGGTTGTCAGTGTATTGAGAGCGCAGTTGTCGATGACACATGGTACATGCGACGAACTGCGATCTCGCCGAAGGTAAACTTAGGGTAAGCGTGAGCATGTGCAGGGAATGTTTGGGATGTGGGCTTCCAGCTTCCACAGTGACAGCCAGCTGAGATAAATTGCAGCAGCAATACCTGTGAATTTCTGGTGTTTCAATGATGCCTAGATGGTTTTTTTTATTAAGGTGTAGTAAGTGATTTGTAAGGTATGAATATCCAGGCATCCTCGTTGAAATGTCGTGTGTGTGTAGACAGACGCATCATTGTCAGGTACGAGAGCGTTCGCCCTGTCAATCTCACGATAGCGCACAGATTCCAACTCTGTGTTGGTGGGCTGGCAGCTCCCACAGTACCTACTACACATATTATGTCATTGACACACAGTTCAGGCGTTATGACCAGCAAAGAGGTTTGTAGCACTTCTTGTGCAGGATTCCAACCGGTAAAAAGCTTAGCCACAAAGCTGAAACACAGTTTTGACATCTGTAACACAATTAAGTCATCTGTCATGCAGATGTCACCAGATGCAGGCAGTAATTCGTTGTCACCTGCCCAGATAGCGGTCTAATGGCAGCCTTTGAGGAAGTGGCAGTCTTTTCCTGTGCAGCCATTCTAATTTCACTTAAGCTGTAAATACTATCTATTAGTAGCAGTTGGCTTGCAGCACTGCGTGCACATAATACGGAAAGGATTGCAGAGCTTCCAGCTGCACTCCATCCACGGACTAGGTTCACATAAAATTCATAAACGGGGCACAAACATTCATTAGATAATTTCTGTATTCTCTAACTTAGCAGTAGACAAATGGCCTCTCAACTGTGTTGTAACCGTTTGCATATGCTGCTAGATGAAACGTTGGCCCCCTTTCTGTGCATTAATTTTATAAAAGGCTAGCTGAAGTTCTGCGGTTGTAACATTGAAGCATTATAAAATCTACTTCTGACCATTTGAAGTGCCCGTGAAAGTCTTTCTAGGAGAAAAACAAGAAATCGTAAGAACAAAGAAACATCACAGTGAAGGAAGCAATGTTTGCCCTGTCACGTCTCTCTTGAGCAGTGGTTTTCAAATGGGGGTCTGCGAAACTAGTTTTGGGGGGCTGTGAAACCCACGCCCGGGAAGAAAAAAAAAGTTGTTTTGAAGCTACATTTTGCACAGTTATAGCGACCCCTTCCGATTTTTGGTATGCTTCACCGCTTAACACTTTTGCATTGCAGCGGAGCTAACCCATGTTTCCTCTTCTCCATGAGATGGCTGCAAAGTTTTTGTTTCAGTTTTCTACAACATACCGTATTTTCTCGCATATAACCCGCACCCTTAACTTTGAACTCCCCGAAAAAAAAGAAAAAAAATACTCGCGTATAACCCGCATGCTTAGCTTAAAAAAACTGTTTTGGGAAGTCACAACTGCACAGTCACAATCTCGTTTACAAAAGAACTTTATTCTCCTCTTCTCCCAGATCGTGCGAAGCCAGTCACAGACAAGGTCACCATTCATCCACGCGTTATCTGCGGTTCGCACAACAATCCCTGGTGGCAGTGGAGTGCTGGGTAGCGTTTTGCGCTTGAAGATTACGTACGGGCGCAGTTTGGTACCGTCCGCCAAAGCGCACATTACTGTGCAGCGTAGTTTGGTGTTTCCGCCCGTCAGTACGCTTACAGATTTCGAGCCCTTTTTCTGCAGAGTGGTGTCCATGGGCATCTCGAAGTACACGGGTGCTTGATCGGCATTTCCCACCTGGGAGAGCAAGTAGTTGTGCTCCTTCCGCAGCCCGATGACGTAACGTTGATAGCTCAACAGCTTATCCTCGTAGGCGTTGGAAAGCCGCTGGCACATATGTTCGCCGCTGCATAGAAAAT
Source organism: Rhipicephalus sanguineus (assembly GCF_013339695.2). Lineage (NCBI taxonomy): Eukaryota > Metazoa > Arthropoda > Arachnida > Ixodida > Ixodidae > Rhipicephalus > Rhipicephalus sanguineus. The sequence continues at coordinate 135,381 of NW_023615124.1, read as the reverse complement.
CCGTGCCTGGCCATGAATCGCTGGAGCCATCCACGGCTCGCGCGAAACTCGCGTGAGATGTTCATCTCGTGGGCCAACCTCAGCGCTTCCACTTGTGCCATCTCCGTTGACACAGCTGGCCGTGACTCCTCCGCTCCTCAATAAATTTGACAAGCTGCGTCTCAAGAAGGGGGTACGCACCAGTCTTCGGGCCGCGAAACGCTCGCTTCTCCTTGTGTGCACTTTCGAGAGAGGCCTTTTTTTTTTTCGCCAGTCGCGAATGCAGGACTCGTCGACGTCATGCCTCCTCGCAGCAGCTCTGTTGCCGATTTGTTCCGCAGCAGCTATAATCTCGAGTTTTTCTTTCGCGGTGAAAGATTGCCGCCGAGACCCACTCATGGTGCCTCACCAGACAAGGCTGACCAACGGTGCAAACTGGCCTCACCTGACTCGGAGACAGACGCTGTCAAGTCGCTGTTGTGACGGTGTTGACCAAATCAAACAAAGCACGCAAAAAGTAAATAAACACGCTACGGAGGGGATCTGTCTATGGCCTGTGTTGGCTTTTATTGGCTTTGCACCAGACGATGCCAATGGGGATGCGGACTGCACGGCAGGCCATGCATTGCCGTGAAGCCGACCTTTGCTTCCGGATTATTCGCAGATAACCCGCACCCCCACTTTTCAGGCGATTTTTTTCAATTTTCGGTGCGGGTTATATGCGAGAAAATACGGTATGCATAGCATGCTTTTTCAGGCCTTGCATACCTAAAAAGCAAACACAGCACTCTGGCAGACAGGTGCATGCAAAATGGCGTCTGCCTCGATGCACTCCAAGACGTACCTAGCACACTCCCAAAGTTCACTGTCGTTGGTGCCGTCCAGCGAGTTCGAAATGTAGCACTTCTTGAAGGAAGCTGCAACCATTGCGTCAGGTATAGCTACCCAAGCGTCAGCTATCCACCGAGCCACCACAGATGGAGATACACGCTTCAAACGTCCTGACGGTGTCAAGGCCGTTGTCGGAGGCCATCCACTCGTTGTAGAGGCGTCTCACATGGTCTTTGAAAGGCTTGTGGAAACACACATCTGGTGGCTTTAATTGACTTGTCATGCCACCAGGGATGACAACCAGACCTGTGGCTTCTTCGTGTAGCCTCTTCTTGACCCCTCCGTTCGGACGTCCCCGAAGAGCATTGAGAACGAGCATTCATTGGCGAGCCAACAGTGCTCCGGGATGCCGGCTCCACGCAGTCTTGATTCAATTGATGTCGAGTGTCTCAGTCATCCAGCCTTTTAAATGAGAAGCATTTCTTAGCGAACCTCAGGCAATTTGGGCGTTCCTATCTACGTATCTATCTATCTATCTAGCCGCCTACGTCTGAGGGCTCTCCTGGTCGTCTCCATATCTTGTAATATACTAAAATTGGCATAGCAGCGGATCAGTGCATGACGAACACGATTCACTGGTCATGACATGAATAACGCAAAATACCTGTCGCGTACGCCATGAAACCCTTTCTCTCAGTCACGTGTGGCACACAACCGCATATCGGAGTTAATGTTATGTGGGTATGTGCCACAGGTGATGCATAGTCTCAACCAGCACAGTAAGAGCGAACACACACATTGACGCGCAAGGAAAGTGATAATAATAATAATTGTTGGGGTTTTATGTCCCAAACCCACGATATGATTGACAGACGCCAGAGCAAAGGGCTCCGGAACATCTTGGCCATCTGGTATTCTTTAACGTGCACAGAGATCGCACAGTACACGGGCATCTAGCATTTTGCCTCCATCGAAATGCGACCGCTGCGGCCGGGATCGAACACGCGACCTTCGAGTCAGCAGACGAGCACCGTAACCGCTACACCACCGCGATCGACGTAAGGAAAGTGAGGAAGCTGAAGACAGAACACCCCTGGAAGACTCTCAACTACCATCCACTCGTCCACGTGGTCCGCAACATGGACTACGTGGATTACAACAAAACCGAGGGGTATGCTTCCCTACAATAAATCTGCCAGGAGAACCAGGCCTCTCATCATTACCGGTTACTTCAACATTGACTTATCAAGACCCAACAACGCCTGGTCCTTACGGTGCGTGAAAGACGGCTTGGATGTGGACAGGGCGTCAACGGACCTCGCTACCACGTCCAGGACAGGAGGCATCATAGATCATTTCATCGTAAGAGGCATCCAGGATTTCCACCAGCTGCACTATACCTCGCACTTCACTACACTTAGACCCCTCGTAGCAGCGATCACGAACGGATCCGATAACAAGTCCGGCCCAGCTGCTGGTGCTCACTGATCATGGTGATAATGACCTTGCTCGAGAACTTTCAAGAACCCCTCCTACACATACACACAGGTTCGGGAAACGTGCGTGCGTTCTCCGTCATAACGGACAAGTATAAGCATAACAACTGTAACGCAACCGTAACAACTGCAACCATGACTGTAACGTACGTGCAGGGCGCCTGCGCGTGCCACTCGGCTGCATACCATATATCTAGGGAAACTTTCCTAAATGAAGCAGTTGCGAGTAACGCGTGTCCTGTGCATTTGCGTTCCTTCTTTGTCCTGTTCGGATTCACGCTTTCCGGTATAGACCTTTTCCCAGGAGAGAAAAAACGCCGCCATGCTGGGCTGCGCGCGGGAGTACAAAAGCTGACGTCACAGCCTCGACAGTGCATTTTTGGGGGTCACACCTATTTAGCGCAGTCCAGCGAGGATTATGGCAGCTCCCAGGGTGCCGTTTTTGAAAAGGTCTATTGAAGAATATAAGCACTACATATCAGCTTACCGCGTCTGGTGTTCGTAACACCCATGTTGCTGATGGCATCATTACGCAACTGTAAACTGGCTATATAATACATATGCGACTCTTCAACATATGAGTGTGCGTATACTACTTCCACATTTCTCTAGCGTCATTCCATAAAGTTTCGCTCAATGTGAAAAATTACGCCACAGTCACCATCCCGCGCATGCTTCGCATAACATCGATTCCCACGGTACGTGGGATCTGCCAAATTTTTCCTGTCAGTGGATGTGCGCACTCGTGGAGAAACTTTTATTTTTGGGCATCGTTTTTCTTTTTAGCAATACGTAAGGCGTCAGCTTGTGCCCGTCGGCGGTGCATGCTAACATATCGGTGATACATGCTTTCCCACACCCTGCGGTACATAAGTGCCTTTGGCGATCACCTTTCATGTGTACCGTTTGAGCCGATGGCATGTGAAAAAATATTGGGGTTTAGTCCGCGTTCGCGATCTGGCCGAGGAGGAAGTTGTGCTCTCTTTGCAATCCGATGATGTAACGTTGAAAAGAGAGCAGCTTTTTTTCGTAGTCAGGGGGAAGCTTTTGCACAATATAGAAGTCCGCCTTCTAAGTGAAAACCCAGCTGTCTTCATGTATTTCTGAATGCAGCCTCTGCTGGCCTTGAACTGCGACCCGGAGATGCCGCGATCCGCTGCGAACTCTCAGGCCTTCATCTGTAACATTTCCATTGTGACAGCCAAGCCACGGCTCCTGGTTTCTCTGACTATTTCAGTCAAACTTGCCTCCACTTCGGGAAACTCACCCTTGCGCGGTCCCCAGAAAGCTTTCTGCGTCGCAGCAGAGGCAAAGCGGGCTTCCTTCTCTTTTCTCCAACCTCGCACATTGTTTTCAGGGGCGCCATACTTCTGGCCTGCTGAACAGTTTTGCCCAAAGCTTCAGCATTGGTAATCACTTTTCTTTTTAATGCTGCATTGTAATCAATCAATCAGTCAATCAATCAATCAATCAAATGAAATCTTTATTTTGCATAGTATGGTTACATCGTAAAGGATATACAGAAGAGGGTCCCAAGGTCAAAAAACGGAAATGACAACGATGGCTTGCCACGGTGACTAGTCACGACGGAAAGGTCCTTGTATGCAGTCCAGTCCATGCCGAACAAAGGTCACATACAAAGGTCACATGGGGCTACATGCGCACCAGCAAGGAAAGACAAAAGACAATGACGCAGGAAAAGTGGCCAGATGGCAACTGTGGGACTGGGGTTGCTGTGGTTTTGAAGTTGGCCTGTGGATTGTAACGTACTGGATTTGGCTGGCTGTTTTTGGATTTTTTATGACTTCACACGACAGGCCATTGCTGATCTCAGAGACTAGCGATGTTCTCGGCCATTGCCTTTGCAGAGGCAACTGCTGTCAGATCGCTTTTTTTTCCTTTTCGCTGACGATGACCCATTCAGTTACAGGGCAAGCATATAATAGTGTTACAAAGTTAAATGTTTGGAATTATTTTCATTTTAATTCAAAGAAAATAATAGCGTGCCTTTCTCCGCGCTGAAGCAATAATTGATGTTGACCTCAAATATAAGGTGGGGTAGACTTTGAGCCTATGGTTTTTGGGAAAAAAAAACTCCTTATATTGAAATAAGTATGCTATTTCACACTGTTGTGTTGTGTGTCATGCTGTGTTAATTTATGAACACCACTTTCTCTCGCTAAAAGGGGTCCTCCGTCACTTCCACCAGTCCACATGGGGTTCTCGAAACATCCATGGCCGAGAGACGTTGCTCTAGAGTACCTGTCGGGTATACCTGCGCAAGCAGCTCATCACCTCCTGCCAATAAAACCACACACCACTTCCAAAATCCAAACATATTTAGAGCGTGACCTGCTGCTCTTGGTCAGTTGCAGAAGACAGATTGCCTCACTAAATTCAATGCCGTCTGCATTTCCACACCATCTAGTGAGAGTCTATTTTACCAACAACGTTGGCTGGAATATGCACACACATTTAAGCAAATACAACACAGCAGCTTTATGCGAGTTTAGGGCATGTTACATTGCTATTTGCTTATTGTCGTCAGCAATTTATTTTAGCATGGAGCTTTGGTAGAGCACATTAGTTATGCAAGCACACACCTACAGATTTTCTAATCAAATGCGCGACCAGTGTCTTCGCCAGCGGAGAAGATATTCAGATGCATAATTTCAAGTGGGGGCTGCCTGATAAGATGCACCAATCCCCGATTATCTTCTCCCTGGCTTTAGACAGCATCACTGTCACAAAAGTCGCATATGATTAACATTGCCTGCGCATAATGTCCTAACGTACGTCATGAAAAGGGTTTCTTTTTTTTTTTTCTCACTTACGCCCAAGACGAAAGCGCTCTAATTCTGCTCTAAGTATGGTGTGCCGTGAGCGTACGCGCACCGCTTAGTGTGTGTTAGCGTGAGCCGTAAGGCGAGCATCCGAGCTGCTCCTGATCATGTGTCTTTGTTTTGTCTATTTTTATTTTGTCTATTTTTGTTTTGACTGCTTGCCGTGAAGGCCACTGCCAGCAGAGCATGAGCCTTAAGACGAACATCTGAGCTACGTGACGTGATTTTGTTTTGTCTAGTATGGAAGTGCTTGTTGTGAAGGTCACCGCCAGCAGAGCCGGAGCCTTAAGACGTGCATCCGAATTACGTGTCAGATCATGTGCTTTTGTTTGTGTTGTGTCTGAACCACCGGACTTTGTGTCCGAGCCACGTTGCAGATCATGTGCTTTTGTTTTGTCTATTGTTAAACGGCTTGCCGTAAAAGTCACCGACAGTGGAATCTGAATCACGGGACGTTGTATCCGTGCTACGTCTTAGGCCGTGTGCCTACGCGACCGCGTGACTGGTGTTTTGTCTGTAAGCTACTGGTTCGCCCGTGAAGGACACCGAAAGTGAAGTGTGAACCATGCCCGGTAGCAACCAGTGCCTACGTGACAGTTTCAAGGATGCATCGACACTACACTAGAAGCTGGGACCAGCGGCCAGAGAAACGTATAAAATACGGCCCCATCCTATGCTTCATCAGTCTGCTCTGCGCCGGAGAAGAGATCGACGCTGGGCAACTCCCGGGACACAACGCAGCCACCCAGCACCCCCGGTCCTCGTCGAGCCGCCGCTGACCCATCTCGCCAGCTGCGACGGTCGCTCATGAACGGCGCCGGTGTTGAAGGACTCTGCTGCGCCCGGTTACGTATGTCAGTCGCTTGACTTAGTGGACTGCGAACTCTAATTGTTGGTTCAGCTCTTGCTGTGTGGTTATCTATCCGATATTGCTCATTGTCGCTACATATTTCAACTTTCATGCATGCGGCACGTATTCGGAGTAATTGGGAATGTATAACTAATTCACCTTTGTGTTCAAGATAAATGTTCGGTTATTGTGGAAATATCTTTATCTTTGTTTAAACGCATTATTAAAGCTTGTTGTTCTTCGATTGGAGAAGGCCCTTGACTCTTTCACACCGGCGATTGGCGTAAGCCATACACCAGAGGCCCAACCCCCATGCCACATCTTGGGAGAAGCTTGTGCTTCGGCCCCGAGTCGTGACAATCGCCAGTCTCACTTCATAAATGCAGGAGTGGACACAGGGCTGTGACCTCAGAGCCACTGGCTAGCTGTGGCCCTTAGAGATGACACAGAGGCAGCGAGAAGAAAGCTCCTACCTTTACGGCGCTAAGCCAGAGCATCAACTAACCGTCATGGTGCTCTTGGCACTGTGCGCCAGCCGCATTCCATGGGCGCTGGACAGTGGTGATAGTTGTCACTCTTCCCCACAGACGAAAGCCAACTTGGCTCTTCGTTGGCTGCACTGTTAGACTGGCTTCTTCTACACGCTCGAGGAACGACTGCTGTATATGTATGTACTCCTCCCAAGTTTCTGGGGCAATGAGCACATCATCAAAATAGTAGTGGATGTTTAAAAGGCCTTCCACAAGCTTCCTCATTAGCCTCATGAAGACATCTGGTGCTGTCTATGCCGAAGAGCACAAAGCGAAACTTGTTACGTCCAGAAGCACATGCAAAAGCACATGCAAAAGGTTCCATGTCCATTGGTACTTGCCAGTACCTGTTAGAGGAATGAAATTTTGAAAAATAGTGGCAGTATCCTATTTTTGCAAGGGATATGTCTGTCCACCATGGGAATTGGCTTATTATCAGGAATTAAGATTTCGTTCAGTTGTCTGAAGTCAATGTATATTATTATTATTATCGACACATATTCGCAATAATACTATGCATGGCAAACTAGCCCAAAGTTTGACTTTACTAAGTCAGTGCAGAGGCGTATGGCACAAAGAGTCCTTTTCCTTTACTACTGCCACTTGGGACCAGTATGGGAAATAGTAGTGCTCAATTATTCCCTTCTGGAGCATCTGTTGTAGGTTTTTTTCTCACAATTTCTTCAATTGCAAATGGTATTGGATACTGCTTGGCCCGGATTGACACTTCCATCATAACTTGGAGCTTGCACTCTGCAGAAGATGCATGTTCCTGGAAACATCTGTCAGTATACACTTGCAGGCCTCTAGAAGATCTGTGACATGCCTCCTCCAGTGGGAGAAATTTTCTTTCCGCTCTTTGTTGCCAATTACAGTGACCCCGTTGCATTTGCCTTTTATGGGAGTGGCGCCTGCAAGTGGGTTTGCATAGGTGCAACTCGCCGCCTGTTGCGTTGCTGCCAATGGACATCGTTGCACTCGGGCGTAAACCAAAATTCACATGATTTCGCATGAAGAGTCTATACTCACCCTCCTAGACAGGTCGTCGTCTTTTACGATACACCATGGCTCATACTGTTTTCGTCAGTGTCTGGCTTTCCTCGACTTTTGCTGCAAGAATTACGATGCCATCGCCACATTCACCCGCTTTGAATGACGCGAGCTGCCTCACTTATCGCTTACAAACACGTTGTATGCATCACTGATTTTGTAGCACTTGAACTGCTCCTTTGTGTAGAAACAAACACCTTCCTCCAGATACATACCTAAATATGTCGGGGGTTAATGCATGATCATAACGTTGAAAGCGTAGAAGTGCTTCCTGCACATGAAAGAGGCCTCGCATGGACCCTTGAACCCTGTGCCCATGAGGGTGTAGTTGACCCCAAACCTGGGGCATTTGAGGTGTATTCCAAGATAAATTTCTGCAACTCCAGAATGTAAGGGTTTGATTTGACTTGCCATGCACAAAATGCACTATTCCTTGATAGTTCACTTCAAACTAAATGAGGCTACCATCCGTGTGGTAGCGTTCAAAACCATTCGGTACCACTCGCCAGAGCTGGCGATCTTATCGTCGCTGCTTTCTTCTGCTTTAGAGTCGCTGTCCGTGAACATGTCATCACTATCTTCCCTTGAAGAATAAAACATGAAACCAACATCCTCATCACTCGCACTTTCATCATCTCAAGAAGAAAGATTTCCCACGTGAGAATGCTGTACAGATGTGGCCATGTTTGTTTATCACGTGCGGAAAAGTAAGAAATAACAGAAGACGGCCGTGTATGTTCATGAAACATAACTGCAGAAAACCATGAAATCTAAGAGCGGCCTGCCTTAAGAAGACCGTGAAACGGTTTCGAGGCAGCGACAAGGTATGGAGGAGTGTGGTAAGGTAAGCCTTCCGCAGTAAAATTTTCTTAATGCATTGAGCATTAAGGTAGCCACAAGTCAGTAAACATCACCCCCCTGCTGCAGAACAGTCAGGTGGCATCGTTCCATCAAGGAGTCCAGAACGTATGCAAATATTTTGGCTGATATGTTATAAAATTCAGAACCACCTTACTTCTCTGCGATAAAAGAAAAAAAAAGTAATCAAGAAATTTGGCAACAAGGGGGACTCATGAGAGGCCACTGATGTATTACAGCATTGAAAAAGCATAACTTAAGTGCAAAAAAACAATTGGAACTTATTTTTACCAATTTAATTATGTACTCGCATGTCTTCAAGCAACTGTTCAAATTTCAGTTCAGCTACGCCCTTATGAATGCAAACGTTTTTTGGACGCGTATCACTTTTGCAAGATTCCGCATATTGTGTTGTACCGCTATTCCTTTGACACGTGTTCAGTGCTCAGTGATAATCTGCACAAGGGCTGGTGCTCAACATGAGCTGCAGCCAGCAGAGCTGCATCGACTGCATCCCGTGTTTCCAGATGTCCTGAAAATGCATTATGACCACATTCAATGCCATTGCCCAACATGCTTGCATGTAATACTGACCACAATGTAACAGGCCTAAAGTGTCTTCAAAAACCTCAACTTTATGATTATTAGTGATATTTGCGCACTTTTCCATCACTCAAAATGACCCATAACGAAGACGTTTTGCAGTACTGATTCGTATTTTTTCTCTCAGTATTTCTCTCTCCTATTTTCTTGCTCATTGCAGCTCTCGAAAATTGCGTGCTGCTACCTAAGCAGTGGTCTACAGATCGATTCGTTAAAGAATCTCACAAAATGTCCACGTTGGCAACTTACGATCTTCCTTCAATGCCGTCTTTCAGGGAAAGGATTAGCTCAAAATAGGGCGAAGCCAGATCTGGTTCCCCAGTATCTTCTGCTCCGGCTCCACTCTTGTGTGCTGCTTTCAAAGCGATACACAACCGGCGGAACTTGTCGCGGAGTGACTTCTACCACGTCTGTATGTGCTTGTCTGCAAAAATACGTCTACCAGTATAGTAACCTATATCTTTTACTGGCAGGTGAATAGGTGAACTACTACACACTTGCAAACTGTTGAGTTTTGATTGACGTGAAATGCAAAAACGACTGTGTTCAATGCAAGTAGAACTGCTATGGGGGCTAGAAAACGATGCGTGTACTAACAACTGATTTATTTCTGTGCCAGACACTTCCATCTGGGAGAGCGTGTACAGGGCAAGATTAAGTAAATAAGCCATCGTGATGGACATTAATCTGGAGTGCACTAAGTAGCCGGATCAAAGATTTGCAGAAGTATTTCCCCAGGAGAAGGCGGGATAACTAGCATATACATATATGTATTTAACCCGGCTACATACTCATTTTATAAACATCTTTTGTGATGCAAAACACTACTTCAGTAAGTTTCCTTGTAGCACACGTAAAAGACAGGACAAAAGACATATGTATAGGCACACATAGAGACACAGAGCGCTGTGCGTACCTATACATATATCTTTTGTCCTGTCTTTTATGTGCACTACAAGGAAACTTCCTTAACAATTTTGTGACCGCACCTATTCCCATCGATAGTATGTTATCGATGACATCAAGTTCAAGTTTTGGCACTCTCTGAACGGTTCTGGACAGCTAACGCAATACAAAGGGTAAAATAACACGTTTTTTATCGGTTTTGTTTGCGAGTTTTTTTTATCCACTGCGGGGAGATTTTTAAAGCTCGTTTGCAGTCGGGAAGGTGAGCGCTCGTTGTTTCAGACTTCGCGTCGACGTCGCTCACGGTTGGTGAACGCAATGATGATTGTAGTGCCAGTAAAAATTAAAACCGAAAGCACATGCCATTTTTGTAGGATTACTTTATTTCCGCTGGACACTAATGTAATGAATGCAACAGTCGTTCTCAGCGCTAGCAGTTAGATGAATCCTTTACTATACGATTACAGAACACCTGTTTTGCTGTAATCGCAGTCTATGCATTTATTTTAGCACTGCTGCCGCAATCCAAGGCAAGTTGATTCGTCAAAAAGAGATGATAAATGCACGCCTTCACAGCGCAGCACATATGAGACATCCTAACATCAATACAGCGGCACGGTACGATCAGCGCGCGGGCTGCAAGACATAGCGCATGAGCTGAAGCAGACGAAATCGAAGGGGGCACCGCAAGCAGCGTCACTTGGCGCCTTTTAGGACGTGGGAGAAAAGAAAAGCAGAAAATTGCTCTCCGACGCAACCGAAAGCTACCTCAAGTGCGTAAAGTACAATTTCAAGTTATACATGTTTGTTTCAAAGCAAAATGAGTCTACCTCCGAATTTTTGATGTCCTACCAGTAGATTGAACCACATCGCTGTTGGGTGGCGCTAGCGGTCATTCTTTCACAATTTCACAATTTGATGCTTGATGCTTTACGACTCCACCGATTCCATTGCATGCGTTTTTTCCTTGGCACGTTGCAGAGAAGAGCCAGTTTGTTGTCTTATATTCTTTGCGTGACAGCTCATACAATTGAAATTTGTTTTTGAAGTGGCTTGCGGCCCCATCACTTACATAGGTGACGTCAGGGCCGTTCCCAGGAATTTTTTTCGGGGGGGGGGGGGGGTGTAGAACGGCTGCCATTTTTTAAGATTTATACTGGCCTATTTTCATGAATAAATCAAGTACATCACTTACTTGTAATAATTCGATGGTGCTTTTCAATTATTTGTACCCAAATAAAAAAATTGGTACGTTAACCTCAAATTCTGGTTAAAGCGAGAAATAAAAGTTTGGACAATAGCACCACCAAAGCCGGGGACACCGCGATTAACGGCTCCTGATGAAGTAACACAATGTAACCGCGGTACAAAAACGGTATGTATGTGTTACAAGCTGCCACTCTAGCGTCGCCAGCGCGAAGTCGGCAACGGGAATGGCAGTAGGTTAAGTCGTTCCGTACGTAAGCAGAGGCAGTGAAGAGATCAGAGATGTGTATAGGGAAAAACAAAACTTTAGTGATATTGCAGCACAAGGAATCTAGTACAACACTTAATACCAGCTAACAAAATGCCAATAAAATCAATAAATCAGCTTACAAGAGAGAAGTATTACAAACTACACAAAACTAACTAACAATAGAACTACAGATGAGGTGAAGCCATACGTGGGATGACCCGCAGCGTTGAGTCCACGACGATCGGATGCGAGAAGTCAGAGAGAGTTCTGGCACAACTGCGACGTTGGCGGTGTTGCAGTGCTGGTGTTTCCGGGAGGCTAGTGCTTGAAGCCGATCTTGGGCAGGTTGAGCTTACTCGAGATTGAAGTCCCGATGCCTGCGTTGCAGACGTTTATTTCGCGTCACAACTAGACTAATGGCTAAGTTTAGGTGGCCTGCCGATACGGAGTCACACTAAAAATTTCTAGAAGGGATACTTCTTGATCTGCTTCTACACCATGTTGGTAAGCAACTAGACTGCTTAGCAAGGCGAAATCCTGTGCTTAAATCGCCCTCCGTGTCCCCTCATTCTCGTCCTGGGGGAAAAGAGACCTCTAAATGGGTCCAATCATGCACGTTGCGTTGTTAGAAACTCCACCCTAAAAATATATTGACCACATCCCTTTTTAATTAGGAGAGGGTCCTCAACTGAGCCAGAGTGACAACCTGTTGGGGTTCTCTCATACGGCTTGTCCATAAGCACCTTTGCCCGGGGGAATGGTCCATTTCTTTGGTTTCAGCCGGTTTGTCTTGCAGTCTACAGCTGGTGCGGGGTGCATCGCGGCCTTTCACGACCGTGCCGACGCCGCCGTAGGTACAAAGGATCAAACATCGGCAACTAACGTTTGAAGAACACCCCCATTCAGTACTTCCCTGCACTAAAGACCAGTCTTTTCATGAGCGAACGGTTCCGCCGGTCAGCGGGGGAGTGTGGCACCCGTTAATTTGCCGTTACGCCGGGTCGCAAAAATGCCAGTCCGTGTGTGATAATATGGGCAGAAGAGCGGCACCGGTGAAGACGACAATGAAGAGCGCGCGGGATCGAAAAAGCGCGTGACAGCGTTCGAAGCAGGCAGCGTGCAAGGACAGATGGTTCTCGGCTGGACGTCCGGTCGGGGGAACTAGGCGACGTCCTCCAGGCGCTGTACTGTCCTGGACTCTGGCTGGGTGACTGGCCCAGGGACCAGGCGATCCGCTGCTGTTCCAGCTGCCGTTTCTGACAGCTAGACAACCGCTGCACGAGGCCTGTACTCCGGCTGGGTGACTGGCCCAGGGACCAGGCAAGGTTCCGCTGTTCCGGCTGCCGCCCTGTGTGGCTGTGAGTTCCAGTTTGCTGTGGGCCGCTAGTCCTGCCGCTGTTCCGGGTGGCTGGCATGACCCCGGTGTGCTGCTGGGGATGAACGCGGCGGCTGAGAGCTGCGGCTCTGTTGCGGAGCTTCCAAGCGACCGCTATCTTCCTGCTGCTGCTGCGACAGAAGGCCATGACATGGCGTGGGCCAACTCCCGTTGAGGGCGTCAACGAGCGAGGCGGCGCGTTGCCCCGAGCGATCGGCGTCCAACAAGCCCAAGCCAAACACGGCGAGAGACTTCTCATTTAGAGACATCTTTGGTATAGGACTGCATGTGACAGACTATTGTCCGAGATAATTCATTAATAGTTGCTTTTGTCTGTAAATATATTAGTGTGTGTGTGTGTGTGTGTGCACTCGTGGCTCGATTGTTCCTTGGCTAGCGGTCCTGGGCCCAACCCTGACACTACGTCACAATCTGGCGAGCCTGCCAGGATACCGCTGTCAAAAGCATCGAAGGAAAATATCGTCCCTCGAGTGCACCCTCACAGAAGTTCATCCTGTCATGGATACTGAGAGATTAGCCGCAGTAGGGTCACAGCTAGGCTTGTTCGGCGCAGAATTGCGCAAGTGGATTGAGAACGAACAGACAAGACAAAGGGATGAACGTGCTGCCGAAAGGGAGGCGAGCAAAGAAGCAGACGAAAGAGCTCGACAAATTCTTGAGCTGAAGCTAAAGCTTCAAGAAGGAGCTAGTGGAGCTGCAGCAGCTAACTCTGAGCCTATGCCTCTACCGAATCATGCCTCTTCGGTTCTCAACCCACAAAAACTACTGCCGTTGTTTGATGAGCGACGCGATGACCTGCATGCATACTTGCAAAGGTTCGAGCGCGTGGCAACAGGGCAGGAATGGCCACAAGATAAATGTGCCCTTGCAGTTAGCATGTGCTTAACTGGTGAAGCACTAACAGTGATCGGTCGCATGACTGCCGCTGATTCACTGGATTATGATAAAGTGAAAAAGGCATTGCTGCAAAGATTCTGGTTTACCGCCAAGGTTATCGCGAGAAATTTCGAAAGGCGCGACCGGAGGATGGAGAAACTGGAAGACAGCTATCTGCTAGACTTTCAGGATACTTTGATCACTGGATTGATATGGCCAATGTCTCCAGAACGTTCGACAACCTTCGAGACCACATGATCGCTGAACAGTTTCTTCAGTGTTGCCATCCGAAGCTGACCGTATTCCTTAAAGAACGAGAATGCAAGTCCCTTCAGGAGCTCGCTGACGCTACTGACCGCTATCTTGAAGCGCAGAACCTCTCAAACCTGGGAAGAGTACCGGATGATGTGAAGGAGTACAACAAGACTACCTCAGATGCTCAAAAGAAACAACATCCGAGGTGTGTGTTGTGTAATCGTATTGGCCATCAAGCTCACGAATGTCGCCGCCCATCAAAGGAAATGATCGAGTGCAACATATGCGGAAAAAGTGGCCATAAGAGCGAGAACTGCTGGAGCGCGAAGGCACAGAAGGGGCAGAGTTCAGCATGCATTCATGAGGCCACAGCCAACCAGTGTAGTCTTCCTCCACATGACAAGGTTATCCGACGCCAAGAAGGTAGACGTGACGTGACGTTTCGGAAACCTGTTTTCCTGGTAGATGGAATGCCTGTGGTCTGGAGAAGTCTTGGGCCGGAAAGTAAGAATTCTCAGAGATACAGGCAGCAATATAGCAATTATACGAAGAGACTTAGTTCCGGACCATTGCTTCACTGGAGCACTAAGCCGAGTTGTGCTAACAGATGGATCTGGTAAAGAGGTTCCGGAGGCGAGAATAAAGATCCATACACCATATTTTACTGGAGAAATCAAAGCATTATGTATGGATAGTCCTCTTTATGATATTATTTTAGGCAACCTTCTTGGCGTCAGAGAACCCCTAGAGCCAGACCCCAATTAGAGATGCGCTGTGGTCGACAGAAGCGACGACACAGCGGCAAACTACCGTGTAGAAGACATGCCTCACAACGTTTCCGCCACGATCAAGACGCAAGAAGGCAAGATAACTCCATTATGTGTACCAAACATAAAGATTGGCGATGTAAGTAAAGAGAAGCTCGCAGAGCAACAGCAGAACGACAAGATGCTAAGTCACTGTTCGCTAAAGTGGGCAGAAACTTCAAATCGCAAAAAGGCCACTGTTATTCGTTTTTTGAAAATGGTGGACTTTTGTACCGAAAGTATGAACTTGCTAAAGGAAGGACGTTTAACCAGTTCGTAGTGCCAACGTCCTTCAGAAGGTCAATACTGGAAGTCGCGCACGAAGGTCTTATGGCCGCACATCAAGGCATACGGCGAACGACAGATCGTGTCTTTACAGATTTCTGCATGGGGACGTGAAAAGATTTGTGAAATCCTGCGATGTGTGCCAGAGGACAACACCAAAAGGAAAAGTTGGCGTTGCGCCATTGGGACATATGCCTCTCATACGGCCTTTTGAGCGTGTGGCAGTCGATCTGCTCGGTCCGTTGTCACCGAAATCGGAACGGGGAAACCGATATGTGCTCACGCTCATAGACTTTGCCACTCGATATGCAGATGCGATAGCACTATCTGCAATCGATGCAGTGCACGTGGCAGAAGCGCTAATCGAGATTTTTTCTCGTGTTAGTCTGCCGAAAGAGATTGTGACCGACCAAGGGACGAGCTTTACATCAGAGCTGATGAAAGAGGTTGGTCGCCTATTAGCTGTCAAGCTTCTTCGGACGACACCATACCATGATGGCGAATGGACTAGTTGAAAAATTCAACGGAACCTTAAAGACGATGTTGAAAAGAATGTGCCAGGAGAAACCTCGTTCCTGGGACAGATACCTTGCATCACTACTCTTCGCCTACAGAGAAAGACCGCAAGCGAGTCTGGGCTTCTCGCCTTTCCAGTTGATTTATGGTCGGCACGTCCGAGGCCCACTGACCGTCCTCAAGGAACTATGGACCAATGAAAACATCGATGACGAAATTCGCATCACGTACACGTACCTCGTCGATCTTAGGAATCGTCTTGAAGATACGTGCAAGCTTGCCCATGAGGAACTGGACAAGGCGCGAGCAAAACAGAAATTTTACTACGACCGAAAGAGCCGTCCGCACAAGTTAAATGTGGGCGATTAAGTCCTAGTCTTGCTCCCTACTGACACAAACAAATTGTTAATGCAATGGAAAGGGCCATTCGAAGTCATCAAGTGAAAAAATGACGTCGACTACGTACTGAACTTAAGCGGGAAAATGAAGATATTTCACATAAACATGCCAAAGAAATATGAGGAACGCGAGCCCATTCCCCCGCAGCAGGTCTCCGTGGTTACTGAGATTAGTCAAGATTCTTCGAATCTAGCGGAGGAGTCATCCAGCGACGATGTTTCACACGAGATTCCATCTCCCACGCTTGTCCGTACACAGACAGCTATTGACGTGAAGGTATCGGCGGATCTGAGCGACGAACAATGCTCCCAAGTCCGCGACTTGTTCCAAGAATACGAAAGAATATTTTCTGACCTGCCAGGAAAAACAGAGCTCATTGAATCCGCACTGCGCTTGAGTTCGGAAAACCCGGTGCATGATCCACAGTATCATGTTCTATTAAGATTGCGAGAAAGCGTACAAAAGGAGGTGCAAGATGTGTTAAGGTTAGCGAAACATCTAAATAATAGAGTGTTACGCTGGAGCTTACTCTTGCAAGAGCACACTTTTACTGCTGACTACAAGGGCTGTGATAACGTTGGAGCCGATTATTTAAGCCGTGTATAAGGGTGTTGCACATAGTGTTGTGTAGTACACGGACGTTTCCCACGTTTCATGTTGTGACGTGGCAGTGTGTATACATCCAAGTGGACATTTCCCTTTCGTGAACTTTGCATGTCCACTGACTGTGACACCCTGTGACATTTGCTCTTCTTCTGCCAATCAGAAAAGTTGTAAACAACTTTCTTAAAACCTGGGGTATTGTGATAATATGGGCAGAAGAGCGGCACCGGTGAAGACGACAATGAAGAGCGCGCGGGATCGAAAAAGCGCGTGACAGCGTTCGAAGCAGGCAGCGTGCAAGGACAGATGGTTCTCGGCTGGACGTCCGGTCCGGGGAACTAGGCGACGTCCTCCAGGCGCTGTACTGTCCTGGACTCCGGCTGGGTGACTGGCCCAGGGACCAGACAATTCGCTGCTGTTCCAGCTGCCGTTCCTGACAGCTAGACAACCGGTGCACGAGGCCTGTACTTCGGCTGGGTGACTGGCCCAGGGACCAGGCGAGGTTCTGCTGTTCCGGCTGCCGTCCCGTGTGGCTGTGAGTTCCAGTTTGCTGTGGGCTGCTAGTCCTGCTGCCGTTCCGGGTGGCTGGCATGACCCCGGTGTGCTGCTGGGACGAACGCGGCAGCTGAGAGCTGCGGCTCTGTTGCGGAGCTTCCAAGCGACCGCTATCTTCCTGCTGCTGCTGCGACAGAAGGCCATGACATGGCGTGGGCCAACTCCCGTTGAGGGCGTCAACGAGCCAGGCGGCGCGTTGCCCCGAGCGATCGGCGTCCAACAAGCCCAAGCGAAACACGGCGAGAGACTTCTCATTTAGAGACATCTTTAGTATAGGACTGCATGTGACAGACTATTGTCCGAGATAATTCATTAATAGTTGCTTTTGTCTATAAATATATTTGTGTGTGTGTGTGTGCACTCGTGGCTCGATTGTTCCTTGGCTAGCGGTCCTGGGCCCAACCCTGACACTACGTCACACCGTGACAGTCTGTATGCAAGCAAACAAGTCGCCCGACATTCCGATCTTCTTGTTACCGTTCGCACATTCTGCTTGCTGGAGTTTCCTCGTAATTGCGAAAGAATAGAATGGTTGAAGCTTGTGCTAGCTGGGTTTAGCTTTTAATCGACTCTTGAAACATAGAGCGAAGTTTAAACGAGGAAGTTTTTCCTTCTCGGCAACTTGCAAAATTCTGTGAGGACTTGTTCTGGGGTCACTTGAAGTTCTTGATGGATGCTGAGCAGTGCTAGTCCGGTCAATCTGTCGTTCATATGATTTCGAAGGTAGCTCTTCAGCCTTCTCAGTGTGGAAAAAGTCCGTTCCGGGGTCGACGTCGACACGGGTAAAGTCGCCAGGATAGAAAGTAGGCTGTGGATATTCGGAAGAAAGTCACGGTTGCACATCTCTAAGGCCTGTAAAGCACAAGCTGGGCGATCCTTTTCTTCGATCTGGCAGCATTTGTTCACCCACAGTGTGAACTCTGCTTCGACGACATTAGCCGAAGGAATGTCGCCAAGGTAAAACTGCACTGCATCATCAATATCAGAAAGGCTAGCCGATGCGCAGAATTTCGGCAGCAGCATGTTAAGGCCAACCACGACCTTCTTATGGGCATCGAACCGGTCTCTTAATTGATTTTCGAAGTCAGCCAGCAAAGGCAAATACACATTCCTCCGGTAGTACTCTTCGGGAGTAGCAGAAGGTACGTTGCTTCTTTGCATCTGCCTTCCAGTGATGCGTGGTAGGGCCATCTCAACATTTGTGATCTTCAGCAAAGAGAGCGACTTCAGAAAAATCTTATTAAATTCCGTTTCCGCACTAGCCCTTTTTGTGGAAAGAATGTCTATAACATTCTTTACGTGATCGCACGCTTGAGCCAAGTCACAGTCAATTTTCTGAAGGAACTTGCAAAGTGGCAGTGTCAAAGAGAAGAGGTCGCTACAGATCTGAAGCGAAACGACAAACTCGGGCTTCGTAATGGCATTGAGCAGTTGAGAAGCTTTTGATGAAGTATCAGATGACGCGGCCTCTTCTTCCAAATATTCGAGGAATTGTACAATAGGCACGTACAGTTCAAGGAAACGCTGAAGTGCATCGTGACTCTCCACCCACCTTGTTTGGCAAAAGGAGAGAACTGATTTTTTTTTTTCTTGTGTTAAGTCTTCTACTTTGTCTTGCAGTTTGTTCGTCCTCTGTGGCGAAGCTCTCACAAACGTACAGGTTGAGGATACAGTTCCCAAACAGTTGCGGATGCTGGGGAGTTTGCATACGTGAAGCAGAGCAAGGTTCAACGAGTGGGCGCTACATTGCACGTACAACGCTTTGGGCGCTGTTTGGCGAATGAAGGCTTGAACACCGTTTAGGTGGCCGCTCATTGATGCCGCGCCGTCGTATCCTTGCCCGCAAAGTAGGTTCAGGTCAAAGCCATGACCTCTAAGGCTGTTCAGGATTGTGCTCGCCAGCACCTTGCCAGTGAGATCGTACACGGGAACAAAATCTACAAAATCTTCTTTAAGGATAGGTACTCCCGACGTGTCGTGTCCAATGTACCTTACATATATAGGGAAATGTGGGCGGTGCGAGATATATCAGTGGCCTCGTCAGCTAGAACTGAAAAACACGAACCTGAGTTGACTTTTTCAACTATCTTTCTTTGTATGATTTTACCACAGAGGGTGATGAACTCATTTTGAATTTTTGGGCTTGTGTACAGCGCATTCGCCGGAGATGTTTCCATGTGGGCTCTCAAGGCGGCATCTCAACATTTTGCCCTCATCCTAAGCAGTGCGCGGAAATTTCCATCATTTTTCAATGGCAGCACTTCAGACATATTTATCGGACCAGAGTCGTCCGTGCCGCGAAGCGGTACTTCTTGCCTGCCACAGAAAAGGATTGTTTCTATTATTGGCAGCAAGTTCTTGCGGTTTTCTTCTGCCTGCTTTTTAAGGCCGTGGTCAAGCTGTGTTAAGATGTCATGCTGTGAGCGGGACCGGACTGCTAAAAAGTTCTCCGATAGCGTTGTTGACATGGCGTGGTAACTGCTGGATGTGTGGCTCTTAAAGGCGTCCATGGCTTTCTTGTAATTGGTGAACTCCTTAGTTACAAAACAGCCCAAGCTCTGGTGCTCCCCTTTTCCTGCACACTCGCTTGCGAAGACTACGCAATATTTGCATAATGCTCCTTGAAGCTTCTCTGAATAAACAAGCCAGGGGTAACGATCTACCCAGTGAGGTTGGAACTTCAGATTTCTTTTCCCTGTGGCTGGATAACCATAGTTAGCCGGAGGGGTCCATGGATTGAGCTGCAGCTTCTCCGTAGTCTCTGGATCATTTACATTATTGCTTTTCGAGACAAACAGTCCCAAGTCGAAAATATTCGCACTCGTCGCACAGAGGGGAGGCGAACCAGAATGTGTAGGTGCCATGCCTTCCTTCCTTGGGTATTGCCCAGTGGTAAAGGCGTCACTTTGCCCAGCGTTGACTGTAGAACAAAGGTCACTTGGAGTTGCACTGCGGCCACCATCATTTCCCGGCGGCGCATGGGTGTCCTGCTTGTGTTCGTTCTCAGGTGATTCACATAAACCGGTGCATTCTCCTGAGTCGCTACAGAAGTTCTGACGCGCTTGGCTTTCCACCAGTGCTGAGGAGGGCGAAGTTTTATCCTTCGAAGGAGGCGGTTCTTCTCCGTCCGCTTCATCGGTTCGAACTTTCTTGAAGTAAGACGCAAGACTCCTTTGCTTCGTTGTTGCAGAGTGTCTTTTCATTTTGCTGCCGCAATCCTGTGTGCGCACACAGAATTGGCCAGTGGCTCCAAAGAGACGTTTGCAACTGTCTCAACTGCCTGGCGTGAACGGCGGGCGATGTTTTTTTCCTCTGTTATCCGCTTTACAGTGGCCGGAATGTAGAAGTGTGATGAACGCACCGGCTTCCGCGTGGCGCATGTGTTTTCTGAACGCCGCTACAGCTGGTGCGCATGCAGGCCTATTATTGTACTTCCGCTGCAGCAAACTGGATTAACGCTACTTAAAGACCTTTTAACAGAAGACTCCATGGGCACTCCATACTCCCCTTAATAGACGTGACCCCCCAAGAATGCACTGCCGGGACATTTGCACTCCCGTGGTACAGTCCAGAAAGGAGGTGTTGCTCCTTTCCTGTGAAAAAGTCACCTTTTCACAGACGGCTCCCTGGGCGCCTGCATAATTCTCTCTGGGCGTCGCTAATTAAATAGCCGTGACCCCCCAAAAATGCACTGTGTAGGCTGTGACGTCAGCCTCTGTACTCCCGCGCGCAGCCCAGCTTGGCGGTGTTTTTTCTCTTCTGTGAAAGTTGACTGCTGGTGCCGGATTGTGTGCCGGCTGTCTGCTCGCTTTGTGCGCTTTGTATGTACAGAAAAGGTAGATTTCCTTGCGAGTGGTTAAGGTTGTTCGAAGTTGCTCGGATATGCCAGTCTTTCAGTAGATGTCATCTTCGGTTATTCGTTTCGGTGGCGAGGACTGCAGTTTGTGAAAAGTTGCAGCCTGCGTCCTCGGAAAAAAAAAAGACTCGAAGGAATGCGAGGGCGAAGTGCAAAGCTGTACAAAGAGGGCAGGTGCGCATGCGGGGGAGGGAGCGCTGAGGTGTTCTGGTAAAAGGGTAGGTTTGAGGAATGGAAGAAGAGGGAAGCAATGCCAGGAAAGTTGCAGTGTAACTTTGGCAGCTGGTGGACGCTGTAAAGGCGTGTAAATATTTTAGTATCACCCGAAAAGTTAAAGCATCAAAAAAATTTTTGGGGGGTCAGAACCCCTTCAACCCCCCCTAGTTACGGGCCTGGGTGACGTGGTTTTCAGCAGAGATTTGAAGGCACTCGAGGATTTTGCTTTGCGCGAAGCAGTCGTGGGCTGTGTCATGTGACATGACATCGCCTATAACTGCGCAGCTTCGTGTTGTCTTTCTGGTAGTTACAACAGAAGTGAAAATTGACACCTTTTTCTTGTGCCAGCGATAGGATTGAACCTCATTTGAAACAACTGCAGTCGAGTTTTCTGCAAAGTCAAAATGCAGTACAAAGGATGCTTGCTGCTCGCATTGTTTTGAGTCATGAATTGCCGCAGATTGTGTTCGTCGTATGTAGTCGTGTGGGACCCACTTGGAGATCCAGTTTGCAAGCTCCTTGACAAAGGAAGTCACCAGCGTTGTTTTCGCGTCGTCCGTTCTTGCTATTGTTCCTGTGGTTGCACTGTGCTGAATTTTTCGAAGCTCGATAGCAGGGATCTGAAACTCAAGCTCAGTCCGCATTCATGAAATGTAGTTTGCGACAAGGGCTGGGGGTTGAACATAATGTCAGCTAACAGTGCCGTTTGAAAAATGGCATTTTTTATATCTATATATGAGTCATTTCTGAAGCGGATTTGACGTCAGGCTTCGAGAAACAAACCATACTGATGTTCAGAATGACTGAAACCTGGACTCCGATTTTGAAATATAGTTTCTGTTCCACGGTTGTATAACACAGGATGCCTCACAAAAAAAAGAAATGCTTGATACCAGTTGCTTCATTGTAGCTGATGAAATACTTATTAAAGAAAATTAAAAAAAAATATGGTGGGAAGATGGCCATTTGCCGGCCAGGCCGCTAGTGAGAGGTCTGTGGGCTGCGTGTTTGAGGCCACTGCTGTATCGCTTGGAACAAATTTGCTATTTGCGTTCATTGGTGCTTTGGTTTCGGTTTCGCCGGTGAATAGGGTCGAATTTTATTACTCTGCAATTCATTACCGGAGGCCATTTTTTCAAAATCTCGAATCGCAGATGGGCTCCTCGCAAGATGGACTTCAATTCTTCTGTTTGACCCGACTGCCTGTCTCCACTAATTAAAAAGGCAAATAAATAATTTTTGTAATACTGCCGCAAGTGACTCTAGCCATTAGCAGACGTCTGCCACTGCAGAAGTAATTATGAAGGCAGCGATCAAATATTCGATTTACCTTATTTTTGAGGATATTCAAACACATTTCATGGAACACGTACATACCCTGTATACACCACCAAATGAGGTTTGAAAGTGAGCTCAAGTAGTAGTAGAATAATAGAATGTGACTCACGTGGTGATGGCAGCCTTAGTTGTGGTGACGTGCGGGATTCTTTTGCTCCTAAGAAAGAAAATATCAGACATATAAATCTGCATCCACCGCTGGACTCCTTCCATAATGATGGGAAAGAAAGCATTTGCATATTACCAGCAAGGCAGAACACTGAACTGTAGAGCTGTATTGATAGTCATCCATTTTCTTTTTGGCGCCCTTGTATGTACCTGCGAGTATGTGCAGAGAATGAAATTCAACAATAATTGACCACCAGAGGGTAACGTTGTCATGAACGAGAAAAGGCTGTTGCATGAAAGCCTATACAGAGTGTTTCACCTAACTCTAAGCAACAATTTAAAAATATGCCGACGCACCCTTTGACGAGGCGACCAAATGCACGTTTACGACTAGTGCATGGAGTAAGCCACACTATTTTTCTCTGTTCCGCTGAATTGCTTAATTAAGCAATATTTAAAGGAGTCCTGACACAAAAATTTTCGCCCCGCGTTTTTTTGCTGCAATGTGTTGCTGGGGGCCTGTTAGTCATAACACGGCACATCGTTTGCTGCAGCGCGCGACAGGTAATTAATTATAAGCTACTCATTACCGACACAGCCTCAGTTTCGGTTTGACAGAGCTCCAAAAACGACAAGCTGCCGGGTGCAACTATCACCACCTAGCGAGTGAAACGCTCGGTCACGTGAGCACACAGAACAGTGACGCATTTCCGCGCGGTCTGTCGTCGTCGGGCTCATCGTCGTCTGATGGCGACGATTTTCTTGCGGCGGGGATGGAAGAAATTTTCGACGTGGCGAATCACTTAAGGTTTGACCCGCTGGCGAGGAGCGATTCATCGGGAAGCGCTTCAAAACAGAAATGGCGGCTACGACGTCATCATAACTTGTACCGGCTGCAACGGTTACGTAGGGGAAGTAGGGGGGTCACCTCGGGTCACCTCCGAGGGTGTCAATGCACTAGGTGCGGCCTATAATGCTGGATCGCGCTCGCGAACTTCAAAATTCATATAAAATACCTTCCAAGCTTTATTCGCTGTCGATATTTTGCAGATGGTACACGCACGTACATGGGAATCGATCGAGCAGGCTATCTCGGCCGCGAAATTTTGTGTCAGTACCCCTTTAATTAAGCAACTTTCGAAGCACCAAAGCTCGACAAAAATTCCATTGAAAAAGTTTTGGATCCATTTGCAAAACGTCTGATTAGACAGTTTCTAACTTTATACCTATTAAGTATTCGCATTTTTCTGCTTACTACAGATGCCCGTGAAATACAAAAATGTACGATGTGACATGCCCGTTTGCGAAACATCAAAAAACAAGCAGGTCAGCTGTTATGATTCCGTGTTGCCAAATTCATGTTGGCTTATTCCTCGGAGGCAGGAGTCTTCCAGGGTCCTCGTTGATGCTGGCTATTGGTAAGTTCGAAGCTTGAAAATAAAATATACCTTGCGCTGTTTGCGCTCGCTTGTGATTTGGAAACAGGACTGCGAAAGGGTTACACTGATATTTTCGAATTTGTGGTTTGGCGGGCGTAGGCATCTGGATAAGGGTAGGTTCGGCAGTGAATTGGCGTGGTACCGGTGAATATTGAACCGTAGCCAAAATGGCGTGTTCGTTTGGCGAACATATTCTTGCCCGCAGACTTTGCAATGTAGTATGTATATCAGATTACTGGGGTTGCAGTTAAGGTTTTCAGTGACTTTAAACTTGAAATCAGAGGACCTTGCTTTTGATTCACGTGTTAAGACCATGTGTGGAATACCTTGCAACGAACTTTTCCACAGGGACGGCACCCTGGCTGAATTTTAGCAGGTCTCGTTTTGACGTGACAAGAACGCCCTTCAGGCTTTTATCCTTGGGGAGCTCCACGGGAGGTGGCTCCACAAAGACAAATTGTCTACTTTGCCTAATTATGTTCAAATGGCGGGAAAGTATGTTGTTAACCCATGGTACTGATGAGCAAGTTAGTAGAAGACTTGTTCGGGAAGTAGTTTTGGGTGCTGTTTTTGGTTCCTTCATTATTTGATTCCTGTACACGTTGCGGGCACATAGTATGGCATTGTCAGTTATGTCGTCAAGATAATTTCGTTGTGATAGAGCATGCTTCAGTTGTTCTGAGTGTTTGTCAGATTCGTGTATATATGTGCATATTCTTCGATAACAGTAAGGCTGGGAATATGGGACGCCCATTTTACAATGTCTTGAGTGGTTGCTGTTGAAATGTAGGTACATTTGCCAGTCTGTAGGCTTTTCGTAAAGGCTTGTTGACATGGTGTTTATCTTTGACTGAAACCGTGGGACCCAGGAAGCTAATGCTAGCTTTGGAGATGTTATGCGTGAATGTAATCGATGGTGGAGCGTGTTGAAATCCTATATAAAACGGAGAAGGCTCCCCTCATCGTGGTCCCATATCGTTAATATGTCGTCCAATAATCTCTTGTAATGTAAATGTTTCAAGTTACATCCTTCAATAAATGGGATTTCAAGAGATGCCACAAAGGTGCTCGCAAAGTTTGGAGCCATTTTTGTGCCCATTTCCATGCCACTGGCCCGAAGGAAGTACTTGCCATGAAACACAAATTGGATATGGTTTAGTGCAAGCTCAAGAAGTGTAGACAGTACCTCGCCACTTACACTGGTCGACGAGTGAAATTTTGCCCACTCTGAAACCGGAGCCATTATTCCATCACGGTGAGGTATGTTAGTGTATAGCGAGCAGTCGTCCGGAGTCACCAGAAAGCTATCACCTGGGATGCTGAAAGTAGAAGTTTCTCAGACAAAGTGGTTTGTATCCGGTAAGAGGGAAATGTTGGTGGGATGTCTTTTATCAGAGAATTGATGAATTCTGATATATATTCTGTTGGTGCATACTATCGGACATCGCGGATGACCTGCGTTGTGTATTTTAGGGAGTAGATAGAAGCGACTGGGAACAGAACGGGCCGGCAATATCGTTTCAGCATTTTTGCGGTAATCTTCTCGTCCCTGTAGAGTATTTAGGGTTCCTTTTATGTATTTTGTTTTCACATTCGGGAGTCGGGTCCTTTGAAAGTTCTTTGTAGAAGTTTGTGCCTGATAGTTGCCGTTCCCCCTCCATTAGGTAGTCTTGACGTGTTTAGAATTACTATGCATCGCCCTTTATCAGCAGGCTTGGTGGTAATGTCGGCGTTTCTTCAGAGTTCATTGAGTGCTCTTTGTTCTGAATTTGATAGGTTGTTTGGAGATGGCCGATGTTTTTCGTACGCTCTGATTATATCTTTTTGGACTGCGGATATATTAAGGTGTTTGTCCCTCTGCTCACTTCGACACCAGGATTTGTCACCACCAATCAATCTATTCTCGTCTGGGCTATTTCCTCGGTCATGGAAGTTTTCCCGGAAGCAGAGATTATGTGCAAAGTTATCGAGGTCCTGGTAGAGTTCAAACTCATTGAATCTACCATACGATGGACAAAAGCTTAAGCCCCTCAACAAAAGTTGGAGCTGAGTAGGCGTAAGCGTTGTATTGGATGGGTTATGGACATTGTTCTCCTGAGTTTGTGAGTATGTTTGGCTATCTTATGGGACACGAGTACCACCACCAGATTCGAGAGTTGCGATAGGTGATGGACAGTTCTGATCTAGCCTATGTTGTTGGTGTGAGTTCTCATCTTTCTCTTCATTGTTAGCTTAAAGGCCAGCAGGGCTCTTGTCGAATTCCACACCTATTTTCTGCATGGATCTGAGTAAATACCCACGTCACTTTCAAGGAAACTTCAGGTAAGATTTCTTCCCACTTCCTTTTTTTTTCCGTTTCATTTAGCATAGACATTGAGAAGGTGCAGGCTACACAGAACCCAATATTTGTTCAATTGTTTCACATGCTTTTCGCATTGTACCCGTTTATCAATAGTTTTCTTAATTGATAGAAATGACTGCGACCATGCGTGTTTGAAATTGGCCTTAGCTTTTGTGTCCGTATGTCAATTGGAAGTTGCTGCCTTGGCAGTCTCTGCGTACGTCTGCCTGGTGTTGTAGCGCCGCGCTGGTGGGAGCGGTGATGTTGTGACTGTTGGGGCCCCAGGTGGCTCCTCTGTGTTCCTCGGTCTCCCGTTGGTGGGTGGGCTTGTAGCCGGGGTGGGTGTGGAAGGGGTTAGGGCTGATCTCCATGCTGCTGAAGTCCTTTGGAGCTGGACTCTAGTGTGCTGAGCCAGCAGTGTGACTCCCTTGAAGCTAGCGTATAGGCTATCCGCAGCCAGAAAATGTCTCGGGGGAGAGCTGAAAATCTATGTCCAACATACAAAACGCCTGCTCCCAACATCTCATAATGGCAAAGTCCTTTCTGTTAAAACACTGCACTTTTCGATTAAACCAGGACACGAAGCGCCAGTTCGAGTTGCGACGTCTGTGATTCGGTGGATGGGGCAGTGGCAGGCTTATATGCACCGTTGTGATATCTGAACGCATCCGTCTCGCTCATCGCAGTGCTTTCTTTAGTGAGTCTAGTGATTTGGAAGATTTGGCTTTCACAATGTTTGTAGAGCCGACACGAAGCAACAATATCTGCACATGCTTGGGCAGGTACTCCAGTAGTGCAGGTACATCAGAATACCTAGCACCACCATATGAGATGAAACGTGGAGTAGCTGAATCGTTCGGGCTGAAGTGTGTATGAACATAACGCATGATGGAATCTCTGATAACGGCACACTTGTTAAGGTGATTTGAATATCTTCATGACAAATGCTTCATTGATGATGTGCTGATGTGATGGCAGCCAGGATTCAATGTCCGTGTAGAATAACAGGTCAATGGGTTATGGCACAATGGAGGCGTTGCCTTCAACAGTGAAATAAATATTTGCCAACGGTGTGCCAGGGCACGAGTTAAGCTACGGTCAAACTTGCTTCTGTGCGGGGTCTCTCTCATC
Source organism: Rhipicephalus sanguineus (assembly GCF_013339695.2). NCBI lineage: Eukaryota > Metazoa > Arthropoda > Arachnida > Ixodida > Ixodidae > Rhipicephalus > Rhipicephalus sanguineus. The sequence continues at coordinate 107,859 of NW_023615124.1, read as the reverse complement.
CTCGAAGACATTGCAGAGAGGGAGAGAGAAAAGGAAAGAAACTGCAGGGCCTAAAGTCATTGTCTACATCTAGTTATGATCTCGTGTTGACAGCTGGTTCTCGTCGTGTGCGGGGCCACCCAAAGTTGTCACCTCAATTGGCTGGATGAGCTTGCACAGCTGCACGTGAAGGGAGAGCATTCTCTTTTCATGGGACGGTTTTCGGCCTTTCATCTCTTTCAGTTGTTTTTGAATAGCTTTAAAGGGGTAGGGGAGCTTGAGCACTTCAGATTGCATGAGTGCTTCTCAATCAACACGGCAAAATGACATTGCACGCCACATACGAGCCCCTTCAAGCTGTCGTTCTCCCCTTCAATAGGAGAAAACAGAAAGTTGGCATTTAATGGAAGTGCCGGTTTGTTCTGCAGTTCTGTCGTTTTGGTTCTTTGGTCTGGTCATGCATGTGAAGTGTCGTTTAGACTCGTCAACTCAACACTAGTAATGGGCTCGTAAGATACAGATAGAAACAGACTGCACTGGTGTACCTGGAAGGATGTGTGATACTAGATTTTCAATTGTCCTATCCCCGTTGCAGTTACAGTGCCGTGAAATCTTCCGTTACTGTTATTTTATAGTGCTTTAAATGTTTCAAGTGTACTTGGATTCTCGTATATGTCTCTTTTGAGGGTGCACTAAACTGTAATATGATGTATCGCTCAGGTTGTTCAAGTTCACAGTTGGTTTGATATAAATCTTCCTGTTTGTAAGAGTGTTACTTATAGTTTGTCAAGTAAGTGGCCAAGAAGGTTAAGATGTTTCAACAGAGGCAGAGTTGGGGCTTGTAAGTTAACTCCCTCGGAAGGTAATTCAAGATTTTGATTGTGTGCTGGTTGTTTTGCTTGTCCCTATTTGCATACAAGACATTGCGACTTTAGACAAGGTCGGCTTGAATTATTAGGAAGGGTAACATTCATTTGGGAGTTCGCAAGTGTGTCCTTGAGGTTGCATGATCATATGTTTGGTTAAATTAAGTCAATTAAGTTCAGCTATTAAAACAGCAAGCCTGCAGTCTCTGAGCATGTAAAGACATTTTCCACAAGTATAGGTTGATGGCAGTCACACATTAAAAATTTTATCGGGGCTAGAGCTAAAAACAGATACTTCGAGTTCACCACAAGGCCACATGCCTCAATTAAAAGTGAGTGGCATTAAGATTCGCTAGAAGCCTTTCTTTGGCTACAGGTTCATTCATAACATCATACTGCACAGTAGGCACATTCAATACTTCTTCTTGGAATATTTTGTTTAACAAAGTTAGGAAATTAACTCATTTTGGTCTGCACACGTCCTTGAAAAGCAACGCTACTATACTACGCTTTCGGTGTTGGTACCATATGGGACGAAGTGCCCAAGTTCGTGTGGCTGCTTCAGTTCTCCTTGCCTCATTTTCTGTTATTAACAATTTTTCTTACAGAGTAGCTCCAAAACAATCGGTGTTTACATTTTCGAAACCTTTACAGCCGATCAGCCTCGAATATATGAATGCTATCATGGGAGTCTCGAGGGTTAAATTGAAATATTCTTCTGCACGATCAGGTGACCATCCACCCATTTCAACTTCTCCCACATTGACTGGTGGCTTGCAGGTACTTCGATTAAATATCCTTGCCATTGGTGGAATCTATGGGAGGAACACGAAATCTGATTAGTGGGGTTTTGTGGCGCAAGGGCCATGGGTGGCCAAAGAGCGCCATGTCTTTTGTGTGGTGTTAGCGATGACCAGTGATTACGATGATAGGGTGTATTGTGGCTGTATAGAGGCCTAAAATGAGGTGCTTTAAAGAAGCGTAAAAGATGCGTATACAGTATAAAAATTATGGCAGTGATAAGTGGTGTGATCTATGGGTGTGGGATAAATGACGAGTGAGCATGGTATTTACAAGTGAGAGGCGGGATAACTGCACGAATGCCTCCTCAAGGCCTTTGAGCCCAAAGGCCGGGAGGCAGGTGCTTCCTTTGATAGAGTTACTGCAACAACAGCCTCAATCATGAGGCCGCGCTACGAGCGCCTGGAAAAATAACGTTGAAGTTATGGACATCGTTTAGAAATTCGAAGAGAGACTGATATTTAAAAAGTGGTTCTCTGCCAATGAACATACCGGGATGGAGTGGGAACTGCAGGTAGACTGATGAAAAATGCTTTTTTCTGAGATCGTCAAGTTCCGTGCATTGCAGTAAGGTGTGGAGTACAGTGAGGGGTCGCCACAATGGTCACACACAGGTGGATCGCCTCCGGACAAAATGTATGAATGTGTACTGTATGTGTGGCCAATCCTAAGTCTGCAAAGTGTAACTTCTGTGTAGCGTGACTTCGATACCGGCGGCCAATTACCTAGATGCGGTTTGATAACGTGTAGCTTATTTCTTGTCTGCATATCCCATGTGGTCTGCCAAAAGGCCCTGAGCTTTCTTTTGAGGAAGGGTTTTAAGTCTAGCGGGGGAATAGCTATGAGCGTATCGGGACTGTTTTCGTGGGCGGATACTGCTAGGTGATCCGCCAACACGTTGCCTGCAATCTCGCGGTGCCCTGGCACCCAGCACACTACGACATGCTGCTCGAGTGTGTATATCGTGCATAAAAGAGAGTACAGCAAGACAAGGACAGGGTTTTTGTGTTTTTTCAGAGTTTTTAAAGCTTTTACCACGCTTAGGGAGTCCGTATAGATAACTGCCTTTTGTAGTTTTGATTGTTTTATGTGCTTAACGGCCGCAAGTATCGCGTAAGCTTTCGCTGTGAAGATACTTGAGTTTGGGTGCAGAATACCGGAATCGGAAAAGGATGGACCAACCGCTGCGTACGACACAGAAGTATTGGACTTTGAGGCATCTGTATAGAATTCTGGACACGTGTATTTGTGCTGGAGTTCGAGGAAGTGTGTACGGATATGTGCAAGTGGCGCGTGCTTGGTAACTTCCACGAAAGAAACATCACAGTCTATAAGCTGCCACTGTCACGGCGGGAGATGTGGAGCGGGAGCCATAAGAGAGTGTTCGAGAATTGGCACACCCATTTCTTCAGCTAGAACCCTCACACGAAGTGAGTACGGCTGTCTCACCGAAGGACGGTTGTCGAAAAGGGCAGAACTGGACAAATCATTGATTGTGGAGTGTGAGGGGTGTTCCTTGTTTGCGTTCACCTTCAGAAATATACAAAAGATAGGTAAGATCTCTGTAGGTGTAGCGACCACTCGTCCGATTCGACGTAGAGGCTTTCCACGGGGCTGGTGCGAAAGGCGCCCGTAGAGAGGCGAATGCCTAGATGGTGGACAGGGTCAAGCATCTTCAAGGCGCTTGGTGTCGCCGACTGATAGATTATTGCCCCGTAGTCTAGGCGAGTGCGTATGAGGATTTTATACAAGTTCATCAGACACTTTTTGTCACTACCCCACGTAGTGTGTGACAACACTTTTAGAACATTCATTGTTTTTAGGCATTTGTTTTTTAAATATTTAATGTGCGATACGAACGTAAGCTTACTATCCAGAATTAGGCCTAAGAATTTGTGCTCCGTCTTCACGGAGAGATGTTGACCATGCAGGTCAATATCTGGATCTGGATGAAGGCCTCTCTTTCGAGAGAACAGGACACAGGTGCTTTTTTGAGGGTTAAGGCTGAAACCATTCTCGTCCGCCCATTTGGAGATCTTGTTCAGCCCTAGCTGGACCTGACGCTCACAGATCGAAAGGTTGCACGACTTAAAACCGACCTGTACATTGTCGACGTATGTGCAATAAAACATATTTCGTGGTATGCAGAGGCGCAGGGAATTCATTTTGATAATAAAGAGTGTACAGCTAAGTACACCACCCTGTGGCGCTCCCGTTTCTTGAAGAAATGGTCTTGATAGAACATTTCCTACCCAGACTCGAAACGTACGATCCGACAAGTAGCTCTCTATTATCTCTAGCATTCTACCACGTACACCAAGGTGGGACAGGTCTCTTAATATTCCGAAGCGCCATGTTGTGTCGTAAGCCTTTTCCATATCGAGGAACACAGAAAGAAAGAACTGCCTGTGGGCGAATGCGTCGCGGATTTGTGCCTCGCCCCGCAGGGGCGTCTGTGCAAGCAGGCGTTTGGTGTGTAGCGACACCACGGACCCGAGCTAACGGGGGGGTTTCGACCCCCTCCCACGCCCCGCCGTGCGTGGCTTTGCCGTGTCCGGGGAAAAGGGGATCCTGGGGGTTGAGCCGACGCCGGGTGATTGGACCTTTAAGGCCCCCCGGCAGAGGCAACACACCCCTTTGGCCCTGGCTTCACGTAGACGGCACCCCTGGGCTGACCCACCCAGGGGAAATCGGCAGTCGCCTTTTCCTATCTCTCTCCCACATCTTCGTCTTTCTCTCTCACTGTTCATTTCCTGTCCTCTCCTCTCTTCAATTAACTTCCGTTTTTCCTGGCGGCAAGGGTTAACCTTGTGCAAATAGCCAACCTTGGTCTAGACGCATTAGGTTATAGCAATGATGTACGGCTGACGCGTGCAAGTAATCCTAAACTCGTACCGTCCCCTCGTTGGGCTCCGTGGTGGGTGGCCGCCATCGTTGCCGAAAGAAATATACATGTCATGCATAAAGCGTTTCCCTTGCTAGCTGATCGCACCGCCACAAAGCGGGCGCGCACCGAAGCCTCTGTCAACTTCCTTTTCAAGCAGAATGAGTCTTTCCCCCGCTATCATGTTATACATAGCAACAGACCTGAGAAGCCAGTAAGAGCGATTTCCATTCCTCGTGGCGAATTCACTGACACAAACAATCGGACCGGGATATAAAGCGAGCAAAATGGCAAGCGGCGACCTCCTTCTGGAGCTGTGTGACAAGGCACAATATGAAAAACTTGCTAACATTAGAGCTTTTGCTGACACATCAGTAACAGTAACGCCCCACCGATCTTTGAACACTGTCCGAGGCGTAGTCTCTGAAACTGACTTGCTGGAACTTTCAGAAGCAGAGCTTTTGGATGGTTGGAAGGACCAGAATGTCATCACTGTAGAAAGAATAAAGATCAGACGAGAGAACACCGAAATACCAACAAAGCATCTAATCATAACTTTTGCCTCAAGCACCCTGCCAGAAACCCTCGAAACGGGCTACACAAAAACCCGAGTAAGACCCTATATTCCAAACCCGCGCCGATGCTTCAAATGTCAGAAGTATGGCCACGGCTCTCAAAGCTGTCGAGGCCACCTTACCTGTGCAAAGTGTGGAGAGAAAGACCACTCTTCGGAAAACTGCTCTGGCAAAGCCCACTGCATAAACTGTGATGGCGATCATCCTGCATATTCTCGATCCTGTGAAACCTGGAAGAAAGAAAAAGAAATAATCACCTTGAAAATAAGAGAAAACATATCGTATAAAGATGCCAGAAGAAGGTGCTCCATTTTTCATAAAGGAAGCTTTGCTGATGCGGCGCGTAAGGGGGCAGCGTCGAACCAGCCTGCGTCACTCCCACGACCCGCCTGTAGCGAGCCGCTGGCTGTGGCGCCCGCCCCCGTGGTGGCAGTAGCTAAGGCTGCTCCACCGACTCAGTCACAGAGTCCCGCGACTCCAGGTTCGTCGGGCCTCAAGACCACGCCTCGCGAGGCTAGGTCTGAAGCACGGACTGTCAGCCTGCGTGCGCGGGCGTCCAGCGCCTCGCGGGAGGCAATGGACACAACACCGGCACCTCTGGTGCCTAAAGACCGGCGCAGCTCTATCGAGCGCGCCCCGAAAGGGAAGCAGAAAATCCAGTGTCCAGAAAAGGACTCTTGATAACCCAATGTTCTCCAGTAGACGCAGAACACCCTCCTTTATTCTGTCATCATGGTCACACAGATAATGCAATGGAACGTGAGAGGACTTATTCACAATCTCGATGACATAACTGAACTACTCTGCAACCATAAGCCTAAGGTGTTCTGTGTCCAGGAGACACATCTAAATCCGAAACAATTTAACTTTCTACGACAGTTCGCTATTTTCCGCAAAGACCGTGACAATGCTAATGCCTCGTCCGGTGGGGTGGCGATTATTGTAGACAGGTCTGTTGCCTGCCAACAGATCACACTTCAAACCGAGCTTGAAGCAGTCTCAATACGAGGGATTCTCTTCAATCGATTAATTACTATCTGTTCAATATATCTCCCACCAAACTGTCAAGTGAGCAAGACAGAATTTTACAGTTTAATTAACCAGCTTCCGGAACCGTACATTCTAGCCGGTGACTTTAACGCCCACAACAGCCTGTGGGGAGACTCCCGCTGCGACGGAAGAGGCAGATTGATAGAAAACTTCCTAGTTAGTTCCGGTGCCTGTCTCTTTAATAAAAAGGAACCGACCTACTACAGTACGCAGCATAACTCTTACTCCTCAATAGACTTGACAATTGGTTCTGCAACACTTTTTCCACATCTAGAATGGGATGTGATCAGAAATCCGTATGGAAGTGACCACTTCCCTGCAGTGTTAAAATTAAGGGAGGAACAAAGCTCTCTGCCACAGTTTCCTCGATGGAAGCTAGCGTCGGCTGACTGGAAGGGTTTTAAGGAATCATCTCGCTTGTCTCAAGATTTCTTGAAGAATTTAAACATAGATGACGCAGTCACCTATTTTACTGCTTTTATCATTGACTCTGCACAAATGTTCATCCCCGAAACAAATGGTTATTCATCCAAAAGACGTGTTCCCTGGTGGAATGAAGACTGCAGAAAGGCGCGAAAGAAGCAAAATAAGGCTTGGGGCATACTACGCCGTTATCCGAACGCTGAAAATCTCGTTGAATTTAAACAGGCTAAATCACAAGGAAGACGTACCCGACGGCAAGCCAGGAGACAAAGCTGGGAGAAATTTATCTCTGGCATAAATTCGTATACACAGGAAAGAAAGGTATGGAATGGGCTGAGAAGGCTGAAGGGACAGGAAACTTATCCGTTGCCCTTGGTAGATGAGCAAGGAAACAGTTTGGAAGAGCAGGCAGATGCCCTTGGTGCTCATTTTGAGAGCATTTCTAGTTCCATGCACTACACCGAATCATTCCGAAAATACAAAGAAACCGAGGAATGCAAGGCACTCAACCGCAACTGCCAGCAAAATGAGCCATATAACCGTCCTTTTAACATGGCCGAGCTGAGAGCTGCATTAAATACATGCAAAAGCTCAGCACCGGGAGCTGACAGAGTCGTATACGACATGATTAAAAACCTCCATGCAGACACTCAGATGACACTGCTTGCGCTACTTAACAATATTTGGGCCACCGGATATCTTCCTGCCGCATGGAAAGAGGCTATCATTGTCCCCATTTTAAAACAGGGCAAAGACCCATCTGTATTAACAAGCTACCGCCCGATAGCGCTCACCAGTTGCTTATGCAAGCTATTTGAAAAAATGATAAATCGCCGTCTGTTGCATTATCTTGAATCGAACAATCTGCTTGATCCACACCAGTGTGGCTTCAGAGAGAGTCGTTCAACAACCCCACCTTGTTCGCATTGAGGCTAACATACGCGATGCATTTGTTCATAAGCAGTACTTCTTGGCAGTGTTCCTTGACCTCGAAAAGGCATATGACACCACGTGGCGCTTCGGAATTCTGCAGGACCTGTCGGCAATTGGTATCCGTGGTAATATGTTAAACGTTATCGAAAGCTACTTAAGCAACCGTACGTTCAGAGTAAGAATTGGCAACGTGTTATCTAAGCCATATGTGCAGGAGACTGGGGTACCACAAGGTGGAGTACTAAGTTGTACGCTCTTTATTGTAAAAATGAACTCCCTGCGCAATTTTATCCCACATAACATGTTTTATTCCATATATGTGGATGATGTGCAAATAGCGTTTAAGTCATGTAATATCGCTATCTGTGAACGACATATCCAACTGGGCCTCAATAAAGTCTCAAAATGGGCTAATCAAAACGGGTTTAAGCTTAACCCCCAGAAAAGCTCTTGCGTCCTTTTTACAAGGAAGAGGGGACTAGTTCCAGAGCCTCACATTGAGCTTTACGGGCAGTTACTACCTGTGAGCACAGAACACAAATTTTTAGGTCTAATACTAGACTCAAAACTCACCTTCCTTCCCCACATTAAGTACCTTAAAGCTAAATGTCTAAAAACTATGAATATAATCAAAATACTTTCACACACGACATGGGGCAGTGACAGAAAGTGTCTACTGAATCTACACAAAAGCCTTGTAAGATCACGTTTGGACTACGGTAGCATTGTGTATGCCTCTGCGGCACCAAGCGCCCTGAAGGTATTGGATCCGGTCCATCATCTGGGCATCCGCCTTGCCACCGGTGCTTTTAGGACTAGTCCTGTCCAAAGTCTCTATGTTGAATCCAACGAATGGTCACTCAATTTCCAGAGGCAATACCTTAGCGTTGCATACTTTTGGAAGGTGAATGCAAATATATATCATCCTTATCGCTCTGTCATTAATGACACTGCATGCGCGGCCCTTTTTCATAACCGCACTACAGCTAGAGAGCCCTTCTCATTGCGCGTGAGGAGGTTCTGTGAAGACATGGATGTCCCACTTTTTACGCATGCGCTAATGGCACCAGCGAACCCTCTACCGCCCTGGTCATGGCAAGAGATAGACTGCGATATGACATTTGTCGAAGTTTCGAAACATGCCCCAGAGGCGCATATCCACATGCATTTCCTTGAACTTAAAGAGAAATATGCTTGCCCAGCATTTTACACTGACGCGTCCAAGTCGCATGCCGGTGTAGCATATGCAGCGATTGGCCCGTCATATTCACAATCGGGAGTTATGCACCCGGAAACGAGCATCTTTACAGCAGAGGCCTTCGCTCTTTTAACTGCCGCAAAGCACATAAAAAGCCTTGAGTTAAAAAAGGCGTAATATTTACTGACTCTCTAAGCGTAGTTAAAGCCTTAGTAAAAGTCCAAAGCACAAAAGCAGTAGTTCACAATCTGTACTCTGTTTTATGCGGCATGTACGTGTTAAACCAGCGCGTCACTCTGTGTTGGGTGCCGGGCCACAGGGGGATTGAAGGAAACGTCCTTGCCGACGAACTTGCTACATCAACAGGGATGAAAGGTGGCAACACTTCCTTAGCGGTGCCTGTTACAGATTTGAAACCACTCCTTCGCAGTAAACTTAGAAGCTGTTGGCAGAACGTGTGGGACAGAGAAACATCAAACAAACTTCACCTAATTAAACCCTATTTAGGTAACTGGCCATCAACGACGAAGTCCCTAGACGTGAGGTCTTGATCTGCCGCTTAAGAATAGGTCATACCTATACTACCCATAACTACTTGCTGACTGGTGAGGACCCTCCCACCTGCAATAAATGTGGTCAAGAGCTTACAGTTCTTCACGCTCTCCTAGAGTGTCGGCAAGCTGAACCTGAAAGAAAAAAGTATTTTCAGCAGGCTTACCGAGAAAACATTCCCTTGCACCCAGCAATGTTCCTCGGAAGAGATCCAATATTTGACACAGACACAGTCCTGAATTTGTTGACAGAACTACCACACTGCATTTATTAATCCTAAAAATACGTAGCACGGCCTACCTTGAGAGGCCGCTGCTGCGATGACTGTACACCTTTAGCACGTACTCGTCGCCCTTGTCTCCAAGGACCCTGACGAGGTATGAAGTGCTACCTTCATACGAATCTCCTTTGATAAGTTCATTTATGCATACCATACTAGCACACTCATTGTATGTCTCAGAAATCATAACATTCTTTTAACAGCTATTCATGTCTTACGCACTTAACAGCAAACGTTTTAGGCCCATATACAGCCAACGTTACACACTGCCATTGTCATTGACCGCATCATCTCCTACACATCAAATACCTTTTGGCGCTCTTTGGCCATCATTGGCCCTTGCGCCACAAAACAACACATATCATCATCATCATCATTTGTGCCTCGATACGCAACAGGTGGTCAGTGGTGGATCTGCCCTCGCAAAATCCGCACTGGTACGGGTCGAGTAGATTGTTCGTTTCCAGGAAATGTATTAGTTGGCGGTTTATCATCTTTTCTAAAAGTTTACACAGACAGCTTGTCAGCGCGATGGGCCTGTAACTCGTAACGGAGGATGGATCTTTGCCCTGTTTAAGAATAGGAATGACAATCGCCTCTTTCCATGACGAGGGGATCTCGCCGGAAAACCAGATGGCATTATACAGGGAAAGTAAGGTTTTTTTCGTTTCGGCAGGTAGGTTTTTCAACATGTCATATACCACACGGTCAGAACCTGGGGCGAAATTACTGCAGCAGCTTAGTGATACCTGTAGCTCAGCTAAGCTGAAAGGCTGGTTATATGCCTCGTGCTTTGTGCTTTTCCGCTCTAGTTTCTGTTTTTCTATTCTTGTTTTGTGCCGTTGGAAGACTTCAGAGTAATGTGCGGAACTGGACACTTGTTCGAAGTGTGCGCCTAGGTAGTTCGCCTGGTCTTCCAAGCTGTCACCTTCTGTGCTTACTAGAGGAAGTGAATACGGTTGTCTTCATACTACCCTAGTGACCCTGTTCCAGACTTTACCCTCATGTGTATATGAACTAATTCGTGATAAAAACTTCTGCCAACTTTCTCTTCTAGCCTGTCGGCGCGTCCTCCTGCCTTGGGACTTCATGTTCTTAAAGTTTATAAGGTTCTCTGCTGTCGGAGAATCGCGAAGCAACCTCCACGCCTTGTTTTGCCTGTTTCGCGCAATTCGACAGTCATTATTCCACCATGGGACACGTTGTTTTCGAGACTGTCCGCTTGTTTGTGGGATGCATTTGCTTGCAGCATCTATCAAAAAGGCTACAAAGTAGTCCACAGCAGCTTGTATACTTAAGGTACACATGTCAGTCCAGCTTAAGAGGGTAAGTTTTCGAAACTGTACCCAATCGGCTGTTTCGGTCTGCCATTTAGGAACCTGTGGAGGACATTGATTTGTTATTGCTGCGCTTAGCTCTATTGGGAAGTGGTCACTTCCGTAGGGATTCCCAATAACTTTCCAAGTAAGGACTGGAAGAAGGGATGGAGATGTGATGCTGAGGTCTATGGACGAGTAGGTATTGTTGGCGAGGTTATAATATGTTGGCTCTTTCCGATTGAACAGACACGCGCTGGAAGAGAAGAGAAACTGTTCAATCAGACGACCTCGCGCATCGCAGCGAGAGTCACCCCATAGACCACTATGCGCATTTAAGTCCCCAAGGACCAGATAAGGTTCCGGCAGTTCATCCACCAAGGACTGGAATTCTTGTTTTTGTAGGTGGTATTGTGGCGGTATGTATAGAGAGCAAATGGTGATGAGTTTATCTAGAAGAACTGCTCGAACAGCCACTGCCTCCAGGGGCGTCTGTAGTGGTAAATGTGTACGTGCTACTGATTGGTTGACTATAATGGCTACACCACCGGATGATACGGTGGCATCATCTCGGTCCTTTCGAAAAATGAGGTAGTTTCGTAGAAATTTGTGTGTTGTGGTTTTAAATGTGTCTCTTGCACACACAGCACTTTTGGATTGAGTTCGTGAAGGAGTTCTTGAATGTCATCGAGGTTTCGAAGAAGGCCTCGGATTCCACTGTATATTTGTGTGTGCATATTAATCATACAAAGGTGCTGTGTAGAATAAAGAAGTGTGGAGTGTTCAAGTGAAACACTGCTTCAGGAGGCAGGACGGTCATCCGGCCCCGTTATTGGCTTTTTTGTTTTCTTGGCGCGGTCCAGAGAACTGCGCCGGTGTTTCGGCACCAGTGGTGCCAATGCCGTGTCCATTGCCTCCTCGGAGGCACTGGATGCCCGCACGGTCGGGCTAGTGGCTCGAGTTTTGGGTCTCGCCTGGTGAGACGAGGCCTTGAGACCCGACGTGCCTGGAGTCGCCGGTCCCTGTTCGCGAGTTGGCGGAGTAGACTTAACTACTACCGCCGTGGGGCAGGCGCCACAGCCGACGGGTCGCTCTGTGCAGCCGAAGGAGTGGCGGAGGCCGATGCGACGTTGCCCCCCGGCGCGCCGCATCAGCGTAGGGTGTGGTGTGGAAGGGTGAGCACCTTTTACGGGCTTCGCGGAAAGACATGTTCTCTTTGTACCTCAATGTGATGATGTCTTTTTCTTTTTGCCAGTATGGACATGAACGTGAGTATGCAGGATGGTTGCCGTTACAGTTGACGCAGTGTGGTGGCTCAGCACAGTTATCGGAGGGGTGACCTTGTACACCGCATTTAGCACAAGTTTGATGACCACGGCAGCTCAGTGATCCATGGCCGAATCTCTGGCATTGGAAGCAGCGTCTGGGGTTGGGAATGTATTGTCTGACATTTAATTTTATGTAGCCTGTTTCAATGGTTTGAGGAACAAGACTGGTTGCAAATGTAAGAGTCAGGTGTTTCGTTGGGATTTCTTTTCCTTCTCTTCTAATAACGATTCGTTTCACATCAGTTACGTTCTGGTTTTTCCATCCCTCTAGCAGTTCAGTTTCAGACAAGTCAAGGAGGTCTACTTCAGAAACGACACCGCGTGAGGTGTTCATGGACCTATGGGGTGACACTGTAATGGCTATGCTTCCAAGTGATACGAGAGTGCTGAGTTTTTCATACTGTTGTTTCGCTGTGACTTCGAGAAGAAGGTCACCGCTCGCCATTTTGGTTACCTTGTAGCCCGGCCCTAAGGCTTCGGTCAAGGATTTTGCAACTGTGAACGGAGAGATAGTTCTTGCGAGTTTGTCAGGGTTCTGGCTGTGAAGGACATGAAATTTCAGAAACGTTTCTGTTGGTCGGGTCAGAGAATTAAGCAGTTCATCGGTGCGTACCCTCTTGTGAGGGTAACGATCAAGGAGACGGGGGAATGGAGCTGTTTCCATTATAGTTGTGTGTGTTTCGGCAGCAGTGGCGGCCACCCACCATGGAGTCCAACTTGGGGACGCTGCAGCACGTATGAACTAAGGCTGCAGACGCCAGCCGTACAATGCCGCTATAACCTAATATATTATGTCCAAGAGAGGACACATATACACGTTTAACCCGGGCCGCCTACGAAAATGGGGAAGTAACCGAAGAGATTAGAAGACAGGACAGCGAGGAAAGAAGATAGGAAAGTGAAAGCTCAGACAGGGGGATAGGAAAAGGCGACCGCTGATTTCCCCTGGGTGGGTCAGCCCAGGGGTGCCGTCTACGTGAAGCTGGGGCCAAAGGGGTGTGTTGCCTCCGCCGGGGGGCCTTAAAGGTCCAATCGGAACACGAAATCTGTTGCTGTTGAAACATTGCATCGGGAATTTACAATGCACCTTATAGAGCTGGCTTATGAACTTCACCTTTTTTTTTTTCCAAAAACTGTTTGATATGAAGGGTTGGTTTAGGCTCGATTGTTTTGCGCTTTTTTGGTATTGTTGCCTCGGGTCCATAGGCGCGTCATTTACGCACTAGGTATTTTTGGCTTGGATGGGGACCTGCAAACATGGGCATGTAAATAAATCTTTACCTACGTGTGATTCAGCGTAGCTGCAACTTTTCAGCTGCTCATAAGTTCATGACCACATATTTTGCCGCATCTGCATGACCAACAAGGTAAAGCAAGTTTGGTTTCAGCAGGTTTAATACTGTGATGCTAGAGCCTGGCTTCCCTATCACATTTTTCAGACGAGGCTGCACCCACTGGCACTGGCATGTTGGTCGGAGCTCGTTGATGAGTGCCAACTTGCGTCCAAAAATCAACAGCGAAGCATACAGCTGCAGCATGACTGCAGACACGTCCCAAACTGAAAAGAGGCAGAGAAGGATCTCTTATGTGGGCTTGCTACTCTGCTTTTTTAAATCGAAGGGCTCACTGAAGTGAGTCAAAATTCTGCTGCCGTGGCACCCAGCATACAACATGCTGTGAGTGTGTAAATTGTCCATAACAGTGAGTAGAGAGAGATAAGGATAGAATTTCTATGTTTTTCTTCTAAGTTTTCAAAGCTTATATACACAGATTCCCTAACTGTGGTAAAACTGCCTTTTGTAGTTTAAATTTTTGTAGTTTTTGTAGATTTGTGTGCTTTGGCAGCACACACAACACTGACAAAAATAAAAATTCTCCTGAAAGACAGCCAGAGATTAATTTGCCTAGCACTGTTAGCAAAATGGCAGTAAGAGTGGGACTTGTGCATAAGTAATAAACTCCATCTGACAAAGCCTAGAGTTGGCGAGTGGAAGACCTGCCATCACAAATAACGGTTTATCGAAGTTATATTGTCGACTTCGCATTGAGCACACACACTTGAGACACAACTTTTTACTTACAAAGGAAGAACAATCAAACATGAAAAACGACTAGAATCGTTAACACTTATACACATCCTAATTGCATGCCCTGATGTTGCAAAGCAGAGACAGAAATATTTCAGCGAATTATGCAAATAACACATACTTTTACACCCTACTCTACTTCTAGGAGATGTTCCTATAGTACCCTTGCCTGACGTGCTAAACTTTCTGAAAGAATGTGGCTTTTTAAATAAGCTTCATCATGTTACTCTTCATTACTTAAAACCTTGTGACTGGTGCAGTGTAGCCTCAACTGCTTTTGTGCCGTAAAAACCAAATTCATCAACTGACATCATGTCCTGGCACTCTTTGGCCATCAAATGACCTTTGCGTCATTAAGCATACGTCATCATCATCAGAATAATGTCACTGATGCATTTGTATGCTAAGTACACTTTCCAAGTAGGGTCCATTAGGCTCCAATGTCCAGTGCTAAGTACACTTTCCAAATAGGGTTCAATTAGTATTCAATGTCCAATATCAATTAGGACCAACGTCACCTTAGTATCTAATGTGACATAACTACAAAACACTGTTGTAAGGGAACATGACTGCAGCAGTGAGTGAAGCACACTTACACTTCCAAGTACACTTTCCAAGTAGGGTTCATTAGGCTCCAATGTCCAGTGCTAAGTACACTTTCCAAATAGGGTTCAATTAGGATCCGATTTCCAATGTCAGTTAGGACCAACATCACCTTAGCATCTAATGTGACGTAACTACAAAACACTGTTGTAAGAGAACATGACTGCAGCAGTGAGTGAAGCAAACTTACATTGTGTTGAAAATGTCGTTTCAACACAATGTAAGTGATGAGAGCACAGCAAGTACTAAGGTATGAGCTGTCTGGTGATCTCGGTCATTATAGCGCGTGCATGACTGCACGCGCACTACGACACTCGTGTGATCAAAGTTTCAGTTCCTGCCAAACCCCCCCCCCCCCCCCGGGACATCCCCTCCTGCACCTTTGGGCGATGGCTGTGGCCAGCGCGTTTCATTTCTGCTTGAGCCGCGACCGGCGGCACCCCGTCGCATGCTTTTACTCATGCACATAGAGAATATGACGCACGGGGCGATGTTATCGATTTTGACTTTATACGGAACAAGGCGGTGAGGCCAACAGAAAAACTGCCTTGAGGGTTCATATGATTGCTATCACAATAAAATACAACTAATACAACTGATCGCAAGAGCTGTAGCCTTCTTATCACAAAAGCTGTATTTAAAGGTTGATATCGTTTGCAGGTTCTACTTGCACCACCTAAGGTGCCATGTCGCCTCCTAAGCTTCCCAGAACATGACGAGGAACACACTCACCATCCCTTTCATATATGTCTTGCTGGGCATCAGGAGGAAGTTGCTCTTTGACATCGAAATGTTCAAGATCTTGCGGTGTTGAAGCATTAGTGATGCCATACAGGGCCCCATTTAAACTTGCGTCAAGTGTGAATGCTTCCAAATGGCTTTTGTCTACTGTGCCTGTCCTCTTGGAACAATCGTCCAAGCTATGCAGCGTTCGCAGTTTGTGTGAAGCTAAGCAGTAACGGGAGACTGCCCCTGCTATCGCAGCACTGAAGGTCTACCACGCGGTGTTTTCAGAGGTTACCTTCAACGAAAGCTTCAGTCACAACGTGAAAGTGCAGAGTGCGGGCGTGTACTCCGTTTTTTATAACAAGTTTAAGTCCTGCACAACTCGCTCCGGCGCCTTTTCCAAGCCGTGTCATAACATAACACACTGGAAGCAGATGACTGGAATGGATTTTTGATCGGTGCTGTGGATGCAGATTCAAGATGGAAAAGTAAACTTAAAATCTTGTGCGTGCTGCTGCACCAAGAAGGGAATTCACAAGCTCCAGTTCATCGGCGTACAACAGCAGAAATATTGTGTTGTGACTAGTGTTCTGCCTAAGGTGATGATACTGACTGCGTGCATCACCACTGGCAAATCTTGAGCCTTTGCACCGGGCTGTGAACCGCATTCCAGCAATTCTTTCGATTTCAGAACGTTTGCCAGCAGTTTAGACATAAGAATGTAACTGCAAAGTCGTGACTGCCGGGCTGAAGTGGCGCCTGATTAACAGTGGTTTAAATAAAATGCTCTGAAATTACTTTTTTTTCTCAGGTGTGTGCACTTGAAGTCGGAGAATATATTGCTTACTATATCCGTAGTGTTCAGTTGACATGCTAGGTTTTCTTCTGTGTGAGGTACCGCATTTTTTTCGTTGAGGAGCTGTACTGTTTATTTGGATCAGCCCTTCAATGACATCGTAAGTGAGGGACTTCACAATGGTGAAAATTTCATCTTTTCTGATGTAGAGCATTGCTAATTGCTTCTTTATTTTGGTGATGAAGCAAATGTCTGAGGCAGCATCATGCCTATGTATTTTTGACAACGCTGGGACAGCAGGAACCGATGTGTCTTCAGTTTCTTCACTGGAGCCCACATCAGCTGCATATTTCTCGACGATGATTCCAGTAGCTTTTCTATGCGCAGGATCCTTGCACTTCTTGTAGGCAAAGTAACGGTGAAATGATGCCGCGCAACTGTCTATTCCACATCATACACAGAAATCCAGCGCGATAATGTGCACATGCGATTTACTACTGCCTGTTTGACGGATGTTCCTCCATGCGTGCACCTTTTACACTGCATGAGTGACATCGCGCCTTTATTTATTTTTTTACTAAACTTGCTTCAAATTGTGAATGCGTATTTAGCACTGCAGCTACATGTTCACCGTCAATTAATGCTTCATGTGCCACTTGTAGCACACATCTTGAGCAGCAATGCAGTTTATATCTCGTGCTGTAGGCACTGAAGGCATACTGAATTCTATATGCTCAGGGTTTTGTCCAACTGTCTACTTATACATCTTTATAGTCGGGTACAGCTTGAGAAGACAGGCAAGGTGCAGCTCAGGTGACCGAAGCGCGGCACCCGAAGCGGCTCTGTGGCTAAATAAGTCGTCCCGCTAGAGTCGTCACCTGCGATAGCTGGACGTCATCAATATTTGGCACAGGTGACACCAGGCCTGTTGATAGTTTTGGAGGGCTTTCACAGG
This sequence comes from Rhipicephalus sanguineus, assembly GCF_013339695.2. Taxonomy (NCBI): domain Eukaryota; kingdom Metazoa; phylum Arthropoda; class Arachnida; order Ixodida; family Ixodidae; genus Rhipicephalus; species Rhipicephalus sanguineus. The sequence goes on along the minus strand of NW_023615124.1, from coordinate 90,507 downwards.
TGTTGACTTCAGAAGTCCTTAGTCCGGAAGGGCACGTGTGAACTTCGTCTTAATGAGTCTCATCGACTCTCAGAAAGGGCATGAAGAAATCATGCGGTGGGCACTTGTCCAAGTTGGTGTCTGTGCCGAGTGCACGAGCATTAGTAAACTGTCCTCCAAACTTTCTGTGCACCAGAGCTTGATGTTTACAGAAGGCACGATGGATTTTAACAGGGCATGCACATGCACCCACATCAGGCAACACCTCATAAAATGTGGTAGAGCTTGTGGCACTAGGCACAGCATACAGGCCGTTTTCCAAAAGCTCAAAGTTATCCGCTGCGCTTGTCAGCTGGTGACTGGCTACGCTGCCATAAGCCTTGCAGAGGATGTGGCCTTTTTGCCACTCGGTGGCTATGGCATCCACCAATGCCACAACGTTGAAGGCCTCCACTCCATATAATATGACGTCTTTCAGGAGGCAAAGTTGTTCATTTTGTGCCCACGTGTAGTACCACTGCTTTGAGAAAGGAGAATCCTGCCTTTGGAGGAAGGCTTCTGCACGTGCTACGGAGGCTGGATGTGGCCTTGAAAGCTACTCAACTACATAGTGCTGCCTCTAGCTTCTCCTCGCCGTCAGCTTGCACTACCTGCAGTTGAGAATCATTTAGTCAAACATGCATTTATGAAGATTTATGCATCCCCCCCCCCACATGTGTACTCATTACTGCTTCAGACACAACTATGTTCTATCCTCTCATTTGTTAGCTTAGAGTCGTTTGCTAATTACATTCATCGTCAGCGGAGTGTCCTGTGGTGCCGCATTTCGTGCAGGTAAGCTGCCCTCGGCAGCTCTGGGAGTCATGGCCAAACCGCTCACTTGAAGCAGCGCCGCGGGTTGGGAATGTACGGTCCGACTGGCAGTTTAAGATGAAGTGTTACTATTTCAGTAGGAAGTGTTGTAGATCCGAAAGTATTATGTGTTTTGTTGGGATTTCTTTGTTCTCGCACCTTATTTTTATATGCTGCACCTGGATGACGTTCTCTTCTTTTCAGCCTGTCAAGAGTTCCTCATCGGATAGTTCCTTCAGGTTGCCATCCGACATGACACCCTTCATGCTGTTCAGTGTTCGGTGTGGGGCAATGGTGATGGGCTGATCACCGAATGCTCCATGGTTACGTAGCCTTTGGCACTGTGGGTGATCTTTCAGTTGAAGCAGGAGGTCACCAGTGACAGTCTTCCTGGCTTTTGGGGCAGTTAGGGACGATCAAAGGAAAGGGATGCGAGATAGGCTTCACATTTGACAATTTCTGGTCGACGCAGCTCATTTCTATGTGTGTAGGCAATGATACCTGCGACATCCACCAAATCATCCACTGCCACCTTTTCACGTACACTTCGGTCAGCGAGAACGTCCGCCTCATGGTGAGTGGTGCTCACACTGAGTTCACGGTACTTGTAATGCTCCTGTTGTGTCCGAAACTCAGTCCGATTTGTGATGCGCATAGGGACAGGTGGATCAGGATTTTTCTGTTGTCTGCTTTCATTTTGAATCTGTAAGTTCAGTTTGTATGTGTTTATCTCCAAAGTTCTTGGATTCATCTCGACATGATAATATGTAAAATTAATTAATGATAAAATGTAAATGTAAAATTTGGGGGCAGGGCCCTTTTAAATAAATAACCCTCCATCGTTCGTCTTTTGTCTTTGGTGCAGCAATCTTCAGGCTCTTCTAGTATCGCTATGAGCCCTCTTAGCTCCCCATCTCCCCTTTGCAGGACCAAGACTTAGTCTCTGATTGTGCATGTGACGCACCTAAAAATGCTCTGCAAGGAGTGAATCCATCGTTACGTTGGGTCCTCGATGTGCTCAGCAAGTCCCCGTGTAGCATTAGTGATCTCGGCGATGCTTCATTGTGAACCTGACTGTCAATTTACATGCTTAGTTTTAGGCCTTGTTTAGCACGTTGTTTCAATAAATTCTGATAGCTAAAGTTCCTAAATTCCTCAAGTGGTAAACATAGTCACCGTCTTTGCTAAAGATCTTTCTTACATGCCATGCCTGCCCGACATACTCCTTGCTTGCAGTATTGCTGTTGATGACTAATGTAATCTAGGCATTGATGACTAATGCAATATAGATAGTATAATGGTTACACTGTATAATCATCATTCAATATATATTTTGCCAACCATGGTCACATCCATAACACAAGATTTCACAAATTATACATGAAATAAATTATGACAGTATGGGTAGTGACAGAGCTGCTTGGAGCTCGTGTAAAACATTAGCACAAGTCTTTCCTGGTCTTTTCGGACTGCTGTTTTGAGTGCACATGCTGTTGACGCACCTTGACTGAGCAGTGGCTTTATGCGCCACTGCTCTGTGCCATCGTTGCTCCTCGCTTGCTCTTGTTGCGAGTTTTCGTTGAAGTGCACTGCAGCAATCGGTGTCCTTGAATAGTTTCCACAGCATTAATAATCTGTTGTATTGTCATTTAAATAACGTATTGCTCATGCAGGCTCATTGGGCTCTCGTGCCTTCATACGTGAATGCACTAGACTATGGGGCAAAACCATTCAGTACACTGTGGAAGGACTCGAGGCTGTAAGTCTTTATAGACGGTGACAGTTGGCGGGTGCCCTTCAGTAGCAACGGTGCCGTCACAATGCACTTGATTTGCTTGTAGGCTGGTGAATCTGGAAAAAAGGGTGTTGTACATTGAGTAGCTTGATATGTGCTGCAACTTTTCTTTGGCAATGCATGGGTATCTGTGCTGACCAGCAGTTAGTGAATGCATGTGACAAGATTGTCTGCGGAGACAGTGAGGATGTTTCTCATGTGGTTCAACATGCTCCTCCACACAGCCACTAGTAAGTCCCCATTGCCTCCACAGGCGCACAACACACAGCAGTATAGGTGGTTGATAATTGATTGTGTCCATTCTGCGATGACGGCACATCCAGCCCTTAGGGAAGCAGCAGCCAGCTTTCTCCTGATGTCTGTAAAAGGACAATGGCACAGCACACTCATAATCGCTGCATGTCAGGTGGATCTCCACCATTGCAAACGATAATCCTTGTAGAAAAATAGCAGTGTTGGTAGGAAGCGTGCGAACTGATATTGCTAGCACTTACTGCTTGCACATGTCTGTGCACTGATTGCAGCATTGATTCATAATCCCCTTAGTGCAGCAGACTTGGCCAACAAACAAGCTGTTATACAGTGTACACGTTCAGGAAGCACACTAGGCTACACAGGCCATATAGTGCAAGTGTGCAACATGACTTTCTCTCGTACCTTTTCCAACATGCGACACATCAAAGTAGTGACCGATTCCTGTACACTGCAGCTGCATCTATTTCTTAACACCTGAGCGCCAGTCTGTTGTGAGTAAGGTCACTGTCATGCCATGGTCAGAAAGAAATCTCGGACCCCTTGTGAGGTCTTCCTTTGCCATTCTGCCGCTCGCCTCGTCTTGTTTGCTCTGCAAAACAGGAATGGATAGAGAGCACAGCTGCTATTATGGCATTTAACAGTTAAAGGCCACAATGCTGAATTAGTCACTGAATTGCTTCGGTTGCAGACCAACATTATACACACCGTATTTATGTTGGATGAGGTAGATCACGTGTTCCTGGTCAAAGGGCGCTGAATCCATCTCAACACTTTATTGCTTTACTTACCTCCTTCACTTGAACTTGCTTCATGTGGATGATTTTCCTTGATTCAGGGCACAGGAAGGAGTACGTGAAGTATTTGGTACCGTGACTGCGGGAATCGCAGCGTTCATCACCACAAAGCTGCGAGCTGGAGTCTAAGCTCCACCAAAAGCTTTCCTTGGTGCTCATCCCAGACCTGCAAGGAATTTACATTGATAATGAGTGTGCTTCTCAACTGTTTCAAAATCCTTTTTGTTACATCGTATGAAAACATAAACCAACGAACATCAACATCTTTCACAATTTTTTCAATGAAATCGGAAGCATGTGTGTGCGATGCTTCTTCAGTGAGATGCTGCATAACATAGCAAGATATCCCATGCTTTGTGCTCATGCATTGGCCATTTGTTGCCATTGAAGAAAACAGTAGTGACATCTGAAAAAGTGAGCAGCTTTCTTTGTCTTGTTATCTTTTGCATGGTGCACCAATTACACAAGCATGCCAGGTGAATAGGATACCTTCATAAGCACCGTAAGCTTATTCTTTAGCTGAAGCAATGAACAGCAAAGAAAAACCATGACAAAAACAGGAAAAGCAAACCAGGCTGAATGGAAACTTCTAAGCACAACAACGTTCCAGTAACTGACCACATGTGCCCCAATGGACCACAAAGCTACCATATTTTTGACAAGCCCAGTCCACTGACTTTGGATAAAATCATTAACCAGATTTGGACAGTAGCTGCCATTTTGTTGAACTTCCAAAGTGCTATAATTCAGCAAAGTAAATGAAGATGAGTGCAGTCTACCGTAATGCTCAGGCGACACAAAACCCACTCAAGGTAGTGATGTCGCCCAGTTTTGTGAAACAGTCATCATATTATTTATTCAGTCAGAGTTCATAAAACCGTTTTAGTGACTTACTATGAGTATTGACAGTTTGGAAAGATGCTGTGTGTCACACGGGTGCAGAGATTAATGACAGTGTTGTAGAACTGATTTGCAGTAATGTAAGTGGCAGTGTGTAATAAAGTGAAGTCATTTCATGTCGTGGGAAATGCAAACATGTTAACATTGGTATTATACTGTAAAAGCGAAAAGATATGTCAAGAATTGTTTTGCTTGAGACCATGTCAGCATGTAAGTTAAACAAAATGTAGCAGTCTCGTTTGACACTGAGGAACACAACCTCATTTGCAGCTCAAAGAACCTACATTTGAGTTGCATTTAACACACAGGAAAGTTATTAAATGCTGCATGCACAAGTCGTTGCACATATTTTAAGACAGTATGCTCATAACCGTAATGTATGTAAAGTGATGTTGTACAGTTGCATTCATTGGTGACTGACTCACTTGTAGTTGTAAATTTGCACGCACACATACAAATATACCGGTTGTCCCACATAACTTGAGCCAAGACTTTGAAAATGAAAGGCACTTCAGAGGCAAATTGAACCAAACGTATACTTCTCGCACTAGCCTATAGATACTCAGGCTATTTTTTATTTTCCCCTAAACTAATTATTTAATTATTTTTATTTACTTGACTTTTTAATTATTGGCTGAAAACCCAGAATATGAACACTGAGCTGTAGAACACTTTTAGAAACCACGGACTGAATTGTTTCCTGTACGATGTGTCTCGCGCTGTTATTTTTTTTTTTTGCGTTGTAAAGAAAGCCCGCGAAATTTGAAAAGAAACCACGTGACGGACCACGAGCGCACTGCTATAGTGCTGCTCTCATGCGTGCAACCGGTGAACGAGGTCGCCTGCGGCTGCCACGGGGAAACGACAGGGTGCTTTGAAAGTGGCCGATGTTTGGGAGTCCGTCTTTCGTGGAATGAGCGCTGCCGAGATAAGCGTACGAGACGGATAAATAAAACAAGAAAATAGCTTTATTGTCTCTTTTGAACTTGAGATGCGTAAAAGGAGGTGACGACGTGAAGCTAGTCATGGGAAGCGGTGGTAGGCGAACGGCATGAGGAGACTCTTTTTGTTTTCAGGGATTGGTGCTCGTAAAATTAAGCCGCGATTACAAAACATGTTCAAAGAGGTCGCCATCTGCTGCAATACAACTCTGGCACCTCTTTATCAGATTTTCCGTGACGTTCTGGAATAAAACTTGAAAAACTCGATTAGCTTTTCTTAAAGTTAGAAATGTGCAAAATTTCAGTTTACGATGATGGCAGAAATGGAATTTTGGGAAGTATGCTTTCTACATTTTGTATGTAGCATGGGTGAAAGCAAACACTAACATAGGAACTTTTGCAATATACATCAGTAAAGACTTGTTATGGCCCAAATGCGTTAATCAACAGTACAACAGAAATTTGTACAAATACTTTCTACTTTTTACAAGTAGTATAAACAAGAGCGCACTCTGATGTTGCAGCTTTTGCAATAAAGAGCAGTGAATACTTATGGGGCCACAAATGCCGTTAAAGGGACACTAAAGAGCAAAACGATTTTTCTCATATTAGTAAAGTACTCTTTCACGATACCAAAAACACCATGCTTGCTGCGAAGACGAAAATGTTTGAGGCTCGCGTACTTAACTTTAGGTGCACGTTAAAGAACCCCAGGTGGTCGAAATTTCCGGAGCCCTCCACTACGGCGTCTCTCATAATCATATCGTGGTTTTGGGACATTAAACCTCAGATATTATTATTATGCTTGCTGCGAGAAGACGCTTAGCAAGCAAGAAAACACAAAAACAAAATGTGGGTGGCGACGCCACCTTAAAGTTTCCACACCATTCGCCCTGACTTCACATGTTTTGACGGCACCTACTAGGGACTATGTAGTTCCCAATCGGCAAAAATAAAGTACATTGTCCTCTGAGGAGGCCGTAGACTTAGCATACCAAGTTTGGGGTAATTTTGTTGAGTAAATGACGCCAAAATACGATCAGTACACTTTGAAATCCGTGACATCCCGCGGGGAGATATCGGCGCGAAAATTTAAAAATGAAACTTTCAACCTGATTTTTTCCTTTATTAATAAACCTATGCTGGTGAAATTAAGGACATTAGAGTTCTCGGAGCACAGTTTATCGATCTAAACCAATTCGTTGTTTTTCTTTAGTGTCCCTTTAATCAACAGTACAGCAATATTATGCACAGCTACAGCTCCATTAGGTCAATGTGACTGCTGTTTGGCAATTAATGGCAGCATTTTCATAAAATAAAAATCATCACGCTTTACTTTATACCCTTCCACTCTTCCTAGTCGAAGTGCATTCGCTCAATGGCAATCCAGCTTGCTGAGTACAGAACAGTCAGCCCAATTACACTTAGTAATTGCCATTTGTCCCATAACTTGGGCATAATACTCGTGATCTCTTTGAAGGCTTGGCGACTTGTTTTCACTGAAACTCAGTGAAACACATTGTGATTTGCAACCTCAGGAGTGCTGTCCTTCAGGCTATAAGGGCATTTGACCTGGAGTACACCATAGCTTGCCTCTTTGGGATCGTATATAAGGCGATCAGGGCTAGCGCCAAGCCATGGGCATGTTGCGTTCACAAACAGCCCTCAATGCCGCGAAGAGACATTGTGCCCATGGCTTTTCATGACAGAGCAGTATCGATCAGCCGCAACATTTTCATATCTAAGTCCGTACTGTATGGCCCGCACTCGAGAAAGGTCTTTAGATTCTATTAAATTGCAGATGCCTTTTTCTGTCCAGTTCAACCGCTTGATGACTCAGCCAAAGCAAGAAGCTGTCAGCCGGTTTAGCCGGGCTTGCTGCCATAAGTTGCTCCGGGACTGCTGCCTTGAATTCATCTCCAGCTGTTGTGCCTCTGCTGAAGTCACTTGGAGATCCTACATACACTAAAAACAACACATTTGAAAAGATTAGAAGTGCAATACTGGTTAGTTAAATGGAGTTTAATGGCACAAAAAGGACTTAGGTTGTGCAGCACCAACGAGAGGGTGATAAAGTCTCACTAATAAATGTAGCATACAATGGAGTATCCTACATGTGTATTATGCCATCATGCTCTTGCCAATGCGTAATTAATGTATACCTTTACAGACGTGCTATGGAAACTGATAATCACTGACGTCCTATTTGTATGTCACTTTGCAAGTGCAAAATTCAGAAGCTTGTACTGTTATAAAGATAAAGTGGTGCTATAACACCTGTACATTTTTTCTCCAAACTTTTTGACAATGTTGCATTACTTGTGCACTTACCCCTACTTATCCATCATACAAAGTCGGTTGTTGCAATTTTGCAACAGTACACTGTATGGGGTACAATGTGCAGTTGCAAAGCCGCTAGTATAAAAACGAAGTCTCCGGGGCACTAATACATTGTGTAAAAAGATGAAAAGAGGCATCTTCCTTAAACTTACCTGTAATATATGCTGCACGTCAGGGTTTAATGTCTTGGGAAAATCAGTTGCCAAAGCCCCGTCATCTAATAGAAGGAAGTCTGGAACAAAGGTGACTTTGCCGCTTCCTGGCAGGATGTCACTTGACACCCAAGTTTCAAAACCCCTTGGCAGCAGCGCTTGTTGATACGATAGCAAAGAACCAACGGGTGCCAGACCAAGCGTCGTTTCAACAAACGGCCCCTTCACCACCAGCAGCATAGAACCAAAGCTGTGATTGCCGCGTTTTTTCAAGCCTTCTCCAAGCTTGTGCATTCTATCAAGCTGCTCCTGTGAGTCATCCTGCTTGGAACACATGTCAAACACGCGAGCTGACATGGGCATCGGTGCGTCGTCTTGCCGAGGGCTTCTCTAGTCGACATCCTGGAGGCTTGTTGGCTTGATGCCTTGTCGCCTGGGGCTCCTCCACTGTTGCGGAAGGTCAGTGCATGACAGCTCTGGAGGTGTCTCCTTGAAACCCTTCTTCAGCAATGCGATCAATCGTACTGTCGCAAGGATGTGGCTGCAAGCCCCACTGGCACCTGCTGGGCACTCACAAGTTGCATCTATTACAAACCCACTGCTGGACTTCATTGCCAGGTATACCTAAAGCCCCTATACTTCGTAAAAGTACCGCCATCTGCTCTTCCCTCCACCGCGCGCTGGCGCTTCCACTTCAGCCACAGCCTTTCTAGTCCAGCCGTGGCCGCGTGCCATGTCTCACATACGGCTGTGTGTAATGATCCTCTTTATTTCTGCGTTTATTTTCTCAGTTGCAGTGATTCCACTCCTGCGCCAACTGCGCCAAAGTGCGCCAAATTGTATTTACTGCGCCATCCTGATAATATCGACGAAAATTGCGCCAAACTGCGCCAAAGTCTCGGGTTTCGGGTCGTCTATCACCGGCAATCGCACCGCCGGCGTGTCAGAACATGTGCAGCTTGATCTTGGAGCTGCCAAAGTCGCAACCATGGACCAAGAATTATTCCGCTGAATATATAGCACTCGCGCGTGCGTCCTGAGTAAGCCACGATGCCATGCACGGATGCCATGCACGGATGCCATGCACGGATGCCATGCACGGATGCCATGCACGATGCCGACGCAGCTTCTGTCCTGCAAGTCGGCTCGAGAGCAAAACGCGCTCTCCGCAGAGGCTCGTGACGTCTAGGCCTATCGGTAGCGAGAAAGTGCGACGGCGATTCATCGGCGGACGTCGTGTGTTCCAGAAACGCTGCTGATAGCTCGTTTCAAGCTTCGCACGGCACGTAAAGAAAGCAATGTTCAGTAATAACTACATGCGTGCCGCTAAAATGTCTGTCACTTCTGTTTCCGGACATCGCGGAATGAAATCTGGGATCGCTAGCAGTAGATATATGGGATAATATCGAATTTTCCTTGCTTCGCGTTTATGGAAGAGCACGCGAACGGTGGAAACGCGTTGACACTTTTCATCTGATATACTTTATCTATGGATCTTCATCCAGAAGAGCTTCTTCGTAATTCCTTCCACCAGCACGTCCGACTTTGTAATCGCTCTGTTGTAAATACCCCCTAAAAGGCCCTGCCCTTTCGAGCTCACGTGCTAGGGTTCCAATTCGAATTTTTTGCTTGCTTTTTTTTAAATATCATCTCATTAGTAAAAGCATGTCTCCTGGTCGGAGCAGCCGCAGTTCTGTTTTAGTATGTGCAGTTGTCATAGCGAACACGTCGCTGACTGCCCTGGCGTCGGAAGGCCCATTGTGAAGCGGCCCCGTCGCTGACGGCCCACAGTGAAGCGGCTACGCCATGTTACACGTCCGACCCTCGCTTTCGGGGGTCAATATAGCTGACCGTTAAAAAAACTGTTTCGCTTAAGGGCGAAGCAATGAATGCGATACCAACAAATTGTATTGTTAAACGAAGTAAGGCTAGCAGCTAACTCATTTGGATCCGATCTCGTGTAACTCAACAAAACGCTGGTTTAAAGGAATATGGCCGCTCCAGGAACCGAAGCGTTTTCTTGCACTGAGATCTCTAAACTCGAAGTAAGCGTTGAGAGCACAGCAAGTTTACGAGCTGTCTCCTGATGCCTCGAGATGCACGCGTGCAAGCGACTGCGCCCTTCGAACGATGCGGTCCCCTCCGCTCCCCTGGCGTCCCTTCTTGCTCCTTACGAAAGACGGGCGGGGCGTTTCCTCTCTGATCAGCAATCGACGGCAGGCCCGCACGCGGGAAGATGTCATCTCATGCGCTGTCCGTGCGACGGAGACAGACGGCCGGATAGTTTAATCTCCGCTTCAGCCGCGTTCGTCGCCAGCGCTCGCGAGCTTTTACCCGCGGCTAGAATGCGCGTGGTGATGTTATTAATTTGGACTTTATACGGAAAATTACGGCAACGGCGACGGCAAAAATCCGCCGAGAGTGTCCATATAATTGCTATCACAATAAAAATTTTAAAAAAGTTGAGCCATTTCACTCTGTGAAGTGGATGATAAGCGAAGCTGTTTCGCGCATGGCACAGAGGTGACATGGTGGAGGACAGTTTGGTTTGTAAGGCCAGGCTAATAACGTAATACGCAATATTAATGCGAAAGCCTTAGATGCTTTATGAAACACGAAAATTGACCGTCGGCGGCGTCAGTCGATTGATGCAAAAATAATCATCATGTGATGGCGTCATCATCACGTCATAGATCGTCAAAACTTGGGACGTCATCATGGCGTCATATATCGTGATGTCACGTGATGACGTCATCACATGACATCGTCTCTTTACACTGCTTCCGTGATCGGTGCGCCGATCATGGAGCTAGCGCAAAACCAGGTGAGGTGCAGAAAGCTTGCAGAGAAGCAGGGGGTGAATCAACCCGTGATCGAGAAGAAAAAGAACTTGGCTTTCGCCTTGGAGTCTTCTTAGGGGAATGCATTAGGGACAGTTTGGCTCTTTGGCATTGAGAGAGAGAGAGAGAGAAAAGGTTTATTATGGCAGAAAAGTTGAGAGGTCAGCCTGAATCAATGTTCTGGCCTGCTACTCAGCATTAGGAAAAGGGAGAGTGGTAGTATAGAGAGGGGAGAGAAGATGCGGATGATGATGATGGAGAAAAGTGGCGACGAATTAAGTCCTTGAATGTCCAAAAACTATTGACAGTCTCTCGTCGAGCTCTGTATCGCGCAAAAACATGTTCAGCGCTTTCAGAATATCGCGCTGATGACATGGTGGTGGTCCCAACAGAACTTTTTCTGAAACTTGTTGCTTCGATGACAACAAGACGGCCGCCATTGAATTTCTTCGCGTGAGGTATCGTGGGCAGACGCACAGGTGTTCGATAGTCTCAAGAGTGCCACACATCTCGCAATAGACCATTTTCAAGCAATCCCAGAACCCCCCGCGGGCGCGCGAAGCACTATGGGAAATGTGTGTACGGCGAGCCCGCCGGATGTTCCGTCGCTCGCTGCTCGTTGGCGCTGTGGGAGCACCAAACGAAAAAAACGCGTCGCTGATGGCTGACTATTATTAAATCCTAAATACTACACGTCTGAACGCACCTGCATGTATCTCTACGCATGAAATGCGAAGGAATGATGCAGTCAGTGTAGTGTTACCGAGCGGATGTATACCGGATGTAGCAGCTAAGCGGCATGCGAGTTATCACACGTGCCGATACATGCAATCAAAACGTGCTATTGTGAGCAATGTGAGCTGGAACACCGAATTCGCATTTATTCAATGATTACTTGTTCACAAGCCGCTATGGAATTTAATGCCATAGTGGCTTGTGACCGGTTTTTAACCAAACTGTAGAGGTGTTATGGTGTTCAGATATAAGGTGATTATTTGATTTTAATTGACAAGTCACGCGATGCACAAAAAAGTGAGCACATTCTAAACGTGTTTAAAGAAAAAGGAAAAGGGATGGGACTAAAATTCACTTGCGAGATGCCTTACTCTGAAATTTGCAGTTTCTTGATTCATGCCTTTAAGTTTCACTGCGGATCATGTCTGCGGGCAGTATAGTCCGCGTTCAGCGAAATCGGTGTTTAATTTCGCGTCATCGCATTAGAATATTGTTAAACGAGGAATCGTGATGTCATGCTTACGCACGGCATTGGAAGAAACTTGCGCACATAAGATGAGCAATAGTTTCCAGCTGCAAATTGTGTACGCCGCAGCAGCCGCCGCGCGCACGTCGCGGCGGCTGCTGCGGCGTACACACTATTCCCATGAGCGCTTGCGCGTCCGTTGGTGGCGCTCGTGTGCTTGAAAATGGTCTATTGAGGCACTGCTGTACATCACGGCGTTTGTCTACCATGTCTGCTGATAACCACATATATGTATTTAGAGTGTTATTTCATAAAGTGCAATTTTCTTGATCTGGTATTCTGTTTATTTGCTAGTGTCGAAAATAATTGCCGAAGAGGTTAATCCAGAACACTCAACTGCGTGAGCCCTTATTTCTTCATTAGCGAGTGAAATATGGAGTTCTCCTGAGCATAGGCGTACGCAGGGTTCCCCATCAGGGGGGGGGGGAAGGTTCATTGCAGCGCCTCCCCAACCCTACTAAGTCAATGTATGGGGCAGATTTTGCCCCCCCCCCCCCTGTGCGCACGCCTATGCTCCTGAGATGTTTTCTATGAGATTTGCAAATGAATCGAAATATTTCTAGCCTTCATAAGAGCCCCATAATAATATTCAGGTGCTTGAATGTTAATGCAATATGCCTCTGTAGTGCACTCCAGGATGTAAAATTCGCTGCTCCAGAGTGCTCCCAGATGCAAAATTATCTGCTCCGAAGTGCTCCAAGATGAAGATTTTACTGCTCCAATGTGCTCCAAAACAGAAATTTCGCTGCTCCAAAAGTTGCTCCAAATCGGAAGTCTTCGGTAGCATCACTGCAGTTGGTGTGGGTGTGCGCACCATCTAATTCCCTTATAGCGCGCCAGAAGAGCTGCTGTAAGCCATGTACAATTTGTAGCAAATTGCACGTCGTTTACTGTTCTTTTCGGAGCATAGCGTTTCCCTGTGTATCTGGCGCGGATATTGGTAACTGGGATTATGTAAAAAGGTTGAGATAAAATTCTGTAAACACGACGGGCTATTTATTGCATCGGTAAGAAGACATCGCAGCTTTGATGTCAAGCCACGCTGTTTGGGAAGGAGTAGTTCCCGTGCGAATAAACTATCTCTATCATATATAACTGCAGCAACGCCTGCAATTCCCATGAAGGTGCTCGATCAAAACTTCATGGCATTTCACATATGTTACTTCTCCTCGGCCTGCCCGCTGCGGTGATGTAACGGTTTCGGCGCTTGCCTGCTGACCTGAAGGTCGCGTGTTCGGTCCCGGCCGCGGCGGTCGCAATTCCATAGAGGCGAAATGCTAGAGGCCCGCGTACTCTGCGATGTCAGTGCACGTTAAAGAACACCAGATGGTCAAAATTTCCGGAGCCCTACACTACGGTATGCCTCATAATCATATCGTGGTTTTGGCTTGTAAAGCCACCTGTATCATTCTTATCTCCTTTACCTGCCCAATGACATGTGCTCGCAGTACGCCGGTCTGGGATGTTCGGCCTGTGCGGAGCAGCTTGCACCCATTGTCGTATGCATGGCGCTTATATATTAACTGACAATAAATGACGTCTGTTTTTTGCCAATAGTTAGAGGCAAGAAAGATTTAAAACCAGTATGCTAAAACAAACGACATTTACCCACACATTCTATTCGATAAACCCTGCGTGCTAGGTTCTTTTTTTTTTTTTTTTTGCTGTCGCACTTTCATTCCAATGCTCGCTCCGTCTTCGCCCTTCCATCCGCACATCACAGTGAAAGGTTAGTAGAACGTGTGGAACACAACCTATAATCGGATACAACTTTACAAGGCAGTGGCATTTCCTCCTCAAAGACGGATGAACACAAGCCTGCACCAATGGGCGCGCACTCGGGACTGACGTCATGAGTGGGACGGCCGGTGGCTGTGCCTTCGGAGAACATCGGCGCGTGCATGAGAGGGACTATGTCTTTAGTCGCGGCGGCGATCGGCTGCCACACTTTGCTCGTCTGGGCGGGGCCTCTCCTGCCTTCTAAAGTTGTATCCGACTATAGTGTTGGAGTGTGTTTTGAGTTAATATGTGGGGTTTTCGTGCCAAAACCGCGATATGATTATGAGGCACGCCGTAGTGGAGGGCTCCGGGAATATTGACCTTCTGGTGTTCAAGAGAGTCACTTGCTCGAGCAAATGACTGCCTTGGTGCATGACAAATAAAAAAAAAATTCGCGTGACGTTGAGTAAGTAATACACCACATATGTCACAGGGCAAAACAAGACGCCCGTCAAGAGTAAAAACGGACGAACACTTGCCTCACAAAGCCGCGTTGATCTCAGCTCGAAGTTTGCTCGACTGATTCTGGGGAGCCAGACTTTTTTCGCGCGGAATGGCAAAAAACTTTTTCCGTTGGGTGTCACGGTTATGGCTGCCAAACGCACAGCAACCCGGTATCGCGACAAAACGAGCGAGACGCACACGTGCACTTCACTGAGTGCACATGGGGCCAACACACAGCACATGGCACGTTGGAGCCTTCAACATGGCGCCTCTCAAAATACCGAGAAAGAGGGCGCTACCACGTGACCGCAGCCGCCCTATCAGAGGCATGGAGAGGAGGAAGCCGCATAGATCAAGAGAAAGCTGTACTTTTCCGAAGGTGTAGGGGCTTTAGGTATACCTGTAAGGCTTTCCTGCTTTCTTTTCGATTCTGAAGCAGGTTGCTCTTGTGTAGACAGTGCCCTCACTGAAAACACAGCAGCAATATGAGTAAATTAAGCATTAGCAAAGAAAATGCTTTCCATGACACGCACATCGAAAAAAAAAACGAGCCATATTTTTGCATAGCGTTTGATGGCTTTAGCGAGGAAGAAAAAAAGCAAAAAAAATACTAAAGTGTACGATGTTACGCCGATTGACTGCATTCCTGCGTGGATGAAGTGAGGAGAATTATTAGCACAGCGATGTTACTTCAGAAGAGCTTGTTCAGACCAGGGGCTTCGTCTGTGTCGTTCTTGTCCGCCGTCGTTGTGAACTTAGCAGCGCTGCCTATGCCCATAGACATGCACGGGGTGGGGGCGAAAAGTCTGCCCCATACATTGACTTAATAGGGAGGGAGGGCCGCTGCGATAAACCTTCACCTGCCTTCGCCCCCCCCCCCCCCCTTTGGAGGGGCACCCTACGCACGCCTATGCCATTGACAGTGTTGCTTCGCCGCTCTTGTATTCGTCAACGATAACTCGTAACACGTCTGTGAAATTACGTTCTCACTCGTCTACTGAAAGGATTATGCGTTACTGCCGCAACGCCTAGCGCCGCGCACGGCGAGTGTCATCAAGCGCTCCACTTCATTGGGATAAGGAAACATATAATTGTAACGATCAGAGTTCACTAACGATACGAATGAATGGCGACGTTTAACATAATCACAATGTGTTTACGCGTGCTTTCTTTATCGCGTTCTGAACGTGTTTAGGCGCAACAACTGCGAAGCGATACCTTACTCGACAGACACTACAGCTAACGGCTGCCGATAATCACGTCGTGCAGTGTCGAAGCGCTAGAATGCTCACGTACCTCAAATCACAGGTATTCGTAGCTACCGACGATGGCGAGGCGTACGCCTCGACACCGATGTGCAGAGGCCGACTGAAACATCATCACTGATGTGCGGCAGAACTTCCAAATCGTGTTTTCACATTACGTGGCCGGCAGTTGGAAAGCGTTGTCGGGCCATTTTTCGTAGCACGATGACCACGAGCGGCTAAATTAGAGCGCCGAAACACGAAATTCGACGTGAAGACACTCCAACAATTCATGCTATCCCATGCAAACGCAGCAACTTCTTGACATAACCAAGATGGCGAGTCAAGATCCCGGCTCACTGTTGCCAGACATTCAAGTAATTTCGCATAAGGTCTATTGCAATCTGCCCAAGAACCTGGTAACGGTAATAGCGGGTGCGGTTTAGCCTCTATGTACCGTGACTGTCCTTCACAAGGCATGAGCCTTGATTACATGGTGCTTTTAGGTCTTTGATTGAGTAGGTGTTCTTAATTTTTACGATGCTATAAGGTTCCTGTTCCTCTGAGTCTTATACCACACGATCAGGAGATTCACCAAGCCACGGGTATCCTGGATCCACGAGAAGGCCGCAGTGAGAGGTCGGAACGTTGTGCCTAATGGTGTGTAGTGTTGTCTCATATTTCTGAACTGCCACGGGCTCATTTGACACTCCAAATTGGGCACACACACCTGAGACACAACTTCCTATCACAAACGATGAACAACCAAACTGTGAAAAATGTCAAGAACCCTTCGCAATTATGCACGTCCTAATCACATGTCCCCATACTGCTACGCAGAGACGAAATTATTTCGGCCTACTATACAAACAACACACGCCTATCCACCCTGCTCTACTTGGCAGGGGCGTAGCTAGAAATTTTTTTCGGGGCGGGGGGGGGGGGGGGGGGGTTCACCATACTTTATGTATGTGTGTGTGTGTATACACATGCAAAATTGAAAAATTTCGGGGGGGGGGGGTTTGACCCCCCCCCCCCACCCCCCACCCCCCCCCCCCCCCCCCCCCCCCCGCTGGCTACGCCCCTGCTACTTGGAGATGACTCTCTTGTACCCTTGCCTTGCTGTGTCGAACTTTTTAAGAGAATGTGGCTTTTTAAATAAGCTTTAAACAACATTCCTGTTCATTACCTAGCGCCTTGTACCTGGCGCAGCATAGCCTCAGCTGCTTTTGTGCCATGAAAAACCGACTTAACTTTCCGAAGGTGCACTACTGAGCAGGTACAGGGGCAGAGCGACTTTTCTTTTTGGTGTTCTTTGTTTCCTGACATCATTTCCTTTTCTTTTGTGGAGTGGCTGCGTATTTTCTGAAGTTGTTATAGTTTTTTTTTCTTTTTCTCGCGTGGGTAGAGACACCACTGCGGAGCGTGGACCATACAGCGCCGACAGGCTGACACGGGCACATTTTATGGCAGGTTTGATTCTGACATAATCTGAGCTGCTGCTGCATGGTCACTTTAATCACGATTTGGCTAGCCTCTGAGCCAAACTCTATATGTACCGGCCCTGATCGCGATCAAAAGTGTCTGTGACATCGGTATTATGGCACAGTGTGAAAGCAAGCTCGACGTCATGCAGAAGTTCCAGTCATCATGGTGACGGCTGCTTTGAGGGTGAAGTTCAATAATACACAGGTTGTTGGAAGCGCACGTAATATTTCCAAAAATCTGGTGTTTCTGAACGTAAGCCTCCTTGTGTTCCCGAAGAACCTGCCTTGGAAACTGGAGGCGCTTGAGCGCTGTCCAGACGTCAGGCGAGTTCAGTAACGAACTTTAGAATTATTCCAAACTGAAACTGCTTGATGAGTTGCTTGGGTGAGTGGATTATTAGTTAATGCGCGCTAAAAAAGTTAGTACTTCAATGGAAATGCGTCCAATGTCAACTGCATCCTCGATTAAGATTTGTACGTACGTGCACAACGTCACTTCGGTTGTCGTTCCAGTACCAAACAGTACTCTGTTATTTTGATATAAAACACTGGCCCGCGGACTGGTCGCATGTCGTATTCATTCTTTATGCGTGCGTCTTAGGCAAAAAATCGAGCAATGTTGCAGGAAGAAAAGCAACAAACCGTACGTATCATTTGCCAAAAGGAAATTGTTTTCATTTACAAAATGCTGGAGACCCAACTTAAGGCCCATGCAGGACGGGTATAAAAGGTTTTGCACAAGTACAAACAGCAGTTCATCACAAATTATGAAGATGCAAAGATGTGTGTATATATGCACACAGCATGACACATCAACGATCCCATTATGCCAGTTACAGTAATGCTCCAAGCAAACTCAGACTACAACTTTAGAAAACAGTCCTAGAGTCGGACCAAGGGGGAAAAAGCCACTTCATATTAAGATGTTATTGTGTAGAATTAGTCACTGCTCTGAAGCATGCAAGTATGGCAGCTATCAGTGTAAAAATATTGTTTTAAAAAATGGCTCAGAAGTGCAATGCATTGAGAGTTATTGGACTAACGTTTTTTTCACTGTAACACGCTGGCCATAGTACACCACAGGCGAGGTGAACATTTGATTTTAGTAATATGTCAGCTGCATATAAAATTGAAAAACACCAGCACTGTGAAATGAACGGAAAACAAACTACAAAAACAATACTTCGGGGCAACTAGTAAGGCACACTTACAAAAGGAAATATGTCTACTCAAAATAATGTATTGTTGCATATGAATAAAGGCTCGCACAACTTGTGGGGACACTAGAAGCTTGTATTTACAAGGAAGTGTGCCAAGCCTGAGAAGCGGTGCGGTAAGATCATTTCAGCTGCAAGGATGGCTGCCTTGGCCGACCACATGCCATGCTCTTGCGTTTTTCATCTCTGTGGTGTTGGGTTCATACTGGCAGTGGTGTTACAAAATGTAGCCATTGTAGTTGAGGCGATTATTCTTCGACCATTCAGATGCCAACGTGACAGTATTGTTTATTTTGGCCTTGGTTAAAGGGACTGCCAATCAATTTTTATGGTATCTGTTTTCTTTAGTCCAACAGAAAGCTTACCGTTCTGAGTATCTAAACATGGAAAACGCTGTGAAACATCTTTTATTTCTATCCACAGTGCTGACAGTCATACACGCAACACATGCTGCAAACAGTGGTAGTTGAGCACTATAGTGGTATGCGTTCATGCGTAGCGATTCACTGTGCCTGCACCAGGGCTCGACACGGTTATTTACACTTGCGGCTGCAAAAGCAGCGCTGCTTCTCAGCACGAACTCCTTTTACTTTCTAAAGATTGTAATGTTAAGCACAAATTGTAGTGTGCTTAAATAACAGCAATCTGAACGGCTCATTCACACAGTGGCAAGTCTTGTCGCCTGGCAACACATTGTGTGCCGGTTTTTGTGACTTGAAAGCAATTTAAAAATACAAAACCTACTCAAATCCCAAAAAGAATGCTAGATTACATCGCTCTAGTTCACAATCATTCCACTTCCACCAGTGTCTTGTTACACGTGCTGGCCGGCTGTCAGTCCCTTTAAAAGATTTCCCTCACTTGTGCTTCAAAAATAGAATGCGTAAGCATGATACATTGCCAGTCATAGGGCACAGTCGACTGTTGACACATTGCAACCTTGGATGCCTTTTTTTTATGGTCCTACTAAAAATGCAACAGGAATGTTCTACTGAACTTGGTTTGGAGGCGTAGTGTATGCCTGCCGTAAGTTATCGGCTCTTGCTCCAATTGTAACTTTTGTATTCGCACATTTGAAGTGGACTCAAGCTTTCGTTTTTGTTGTTCGGAGCAGCCCTTAGTGGGTGAACACCTTAAGCTGAGGACACGGCATGATGGAGTTCCATGTTGCAGTACACCAGACAGCTCATCCACTAACTTGAGTGCATTCTCTAGGCTCTCCACACTATTGCAGTTGTGAACAATGTCTTTGCACTTTTCCAAGGATGACGAGATCATTCTCGATTTGTGACCCATTCCGCTCTTCTGGCCTCTTGAAAGGTCAGAAACGACTCCGATCGGGCATCTGAAAGAGGAGCACTTTGATCACAGCTCTCCTTATCTGCTCCACTGTGACCAGGTGCAGCATCCATTTCTATGTTGCAGCTAAGTGAATTGACTAGTGCATCGTCATGGCTCAGTCCAGTGGTCGGTGTTAGAAGAGGGCCATTCCTGTAGCTTTCTGGAAGGATGTGAAGACCCCAGCCTTGCTGAAAATTAAAAACTGCAAAAATGCTTCCGTGGCAGCTGGTGTTTCCGTGGCAGCTGGTGCATCTGCAGGAAGGCACGGTGAAGTTCACCATGTAAGCGTCCCCTGGTGATGTTTCGAACTGCACTGTGAACGTGCCATACCGTTTGCCTGGTCTTACTTCACTTGCCGAAAACTCAGCAGCGTGTTGAAGCCTCTGTGAGATATGCTTAATCACTGCTGATGGTCGATTGTGCAGGCAGGACGAAATTGATGTATGAAACGTCCTGTATTCGCTGGTAGAAGTGACCTTCGTAAAATTAAATTCCTTCTCACAGTCTGGAAAAACTGGTTGGTTAGGACATGAATGTGACCTGACAAGCTGTGTCTTCCGGAAGAATTTTTTAGGTAGCATTCCTTGAGCTTTCTGTTTTGGGCCTCCATTCCGTTGTTCGTTGTTATTTGAAGATTGCTCGAAAAGCACCTGACCCAACTTTGTTTAAGTGGCAGCCACTGGTGGGAAACAATGTTGGAGTGGCTCACTATTTTGCCAGGCAGATGAAGCTTGCAAGTTGTGCAAGGCAGCTTCATATTTTTTCTCTGTCGCCGCAACGATCAGGAAGTCCCCTTGTGAGGCAACGTTTAGGACTCTCAAGACTCATCTTTATTGTCCGAGTATGAGCCCCACAACCCGAACACAGTTGGTGATGATGAGTATGTACATATGAGAACATGAAGGGCATCAACAATGCTCACACTAATCTCCCCGCGCGCGCGAGCGGCCGGCCCGGCCGCGATTTAGGCGGGAAAGGTACGCCGAACGAATGGCTTGTCGAAAACCACACATCGAAAAACAAACTCCCGCAAAAGCGGGAGTTTTTGTTTTTCGATGTGTGTAAGACACGTAAAGCACGGGAAAATACAAGCGCTTTCAGCTCATGCCTGGCTTTCTGCGGGCGCCTTTTTATTTGGTGGCGCTGCAGATGAGTCTACACCTTTCATGCATAATGTCCCCACTTGAGGACACTTGTTCTATTCTTTCTATAGAGCGCATAGCCGAGAAAAAAACGTCAACAAAAGGAGCTAGTATTATTCAAGAGTTGTTCTTTCAACACATATTTTTTATAGTTCAAAAGCACCATAGCCTGTCGAGCAATTATTTTTTGTTTGTTACGAACATTCAGTGACCTCAAACAAGCCTACTCTCCGTAGGAACCTGGAGCTCCAAGAAACATGGGCAGTGAGCGCCATCTGTGAAACAAGTTAGGAACATTGGTGGGTTCTCACTTGAGCCACCATGCGGCGAAAGACTCGCTACAAGTAACTGGATGGGGGGACTTTTGTAGGAGGATAAATATCTGTCCTCATATGAGGCCCGTATGGATGAGAGGGTTAAAAATGCATTTAACTCCGAACTTTACTGACAGGAAATGAAGAAATAGAAATAAACATTTTGGAGTTTAAACATCTTAACAGCTGCAAGAGAACTAGCGAAACAGAACAGAACCAATTTAATTTCTCTACTGTTATTTGTGCACGACTGACGGCTCTAAAACAGTATCCAGTTTGCGATATTTTTACTGGCATACCTGCAATTGGATGGATGCGAAACGCGCCGCTGGTGATCCCATCTGGAGGAGAAGGTCGATTCGTCAGTGAAGATGACCTGTCGCCAGTCATCCACAGTTTACTGCTCATGGGCGCGAGCAAGTGCGAGGCGCTGTTCCTTCTGTCTCGCCGTTAAATATGGCTTCTGTGCCACCACGCACCCGCTTAATCCGGCGTCACGGAGACGGTTCCTAATGGGGCCGAGACTGATGTTTATGTTGAGGGCATCTCGAATTTTCTTGGCGCTTTGGAAAGGATCCGCGACGGCTGCGGCGACGATCAGTCGGTCAACTTCAGCTGAAGTACTAAAGCGCGCGCGACGTGGACGTGGAACATCAGTAAGGCGGCCGTGTTCGTCTCTGAAGGCTTGTATAATTCTGTTGACTGCAGTCATCGACCTTCCAGTCCTGCGGCAAATTTCGCTTTGCGTCAAACCTTCCGTGCAGAGAACAATTTCCCGCCTAACGTTTAGTGGATGGACGGCATCTTTCTTCGACTGGGAATTTCTACAATATTCGCGGATATACTTGGGCATGTGGGCATGTGCTATGTTCGCTGTACTTTATACTTTCTTGCGTTCTCTTGAGCGAAGCAAGATTTTTACCGCATTCGTCAAACCTAATGCCGGCGTCAAGCAATGCCCGCACCATGGCGGTCTTGCTGATTAAAAGTGGTCGCATTCCTGACGGCGCGGAAAGAGCACTCCGTCGATTTTATTAACTTTTGCGCCCGATACGGTCAAACGAACGCGTAAGGTATGGAAACGCTTCTGCCGAGTTGTAATAGTAGCAGCGCAGCTTCGCTCGAGCCGGCGATAAGACAAGCATCAGAATATCGAGATGGGTCAGCCGGATGTGCCGACATACTCTCGCTATCTGGAGAGCACCTGCTGATAGATAGCGCTGGCATGCACTTTCGCGCCTTTCGGCCACCGCTCGCGTGCTCCGTTTTACTTTTGGGGCACCTGTACATGTGTAAGACCTTACTGTGCACTTGACACTTCAATTGTTGACACACCAGGTAACAAATTCCATCTTCCAGCATGAGCACTCTGTGAAGCACAGGCCATCGGTGGACTTAAAGTAGGAGTTGCAAGTTCGTTTTGTCTGATTATAGCTCTGGGCATGATAATGCCGTCCTTTCAATAATAGCCTCTCATATTCCACGACATTTTTGGGGTGCTGCCCAAGCTTACTGGAAAACAAAGCTGCCTCATGATCATCAAGTGACGAAAGCCGTCCTTGGACGAGTGGCTTTTGTTCTGGGCTCTCTTTTACATTGTAGCCAGGCGTGGTCTGACACAATGCCCGCACCTTGTGTGACAGACTTATGGTCTGCAAAAGGCGACGGAGCTGTAGGGTCATTGTGAAGCGCTCCAGGACTTGCAGTGACACTTCGTTTGCATCCCTGACCAGATTCTGTAGTGAACCGTTCGCAGACTATCCCAGACGGTCTTCAACTGTTCGTGGAAGTTTATAAGCAGCCGTGACATGAATCTTGGGAGCTGCGAAGGTGCCTCATATATGCTGGCGACTTGACAGAACTGAACCACACATTTGCAAGCTGTTTCGTCACCCCCTCCAAAACGTAGTGCATATAGTCAGGGCCTGCTCCCCACACCAAGTCAAACTTGGGAAGCTCAGCCAGGGATGTGTAACCTTTGACACCATGAGATGGCTCTTCTGTAG
The DNA here is from genome assembly GCF_013339695.2 of Rhipicephalus sanguineus. Taxonomy (NCBI): domain Eukaryota; kingdom Metazoa; phylum Arthropoda; class Arachnida; order Ixodida; family Ixodidae; genus Rhipicephalus; species Rhipicephalus sanguineus. The sequence continues at coordinate 67,424 of NW_023615124.1, read as the reverse complement.
CCAATGCCAGCTGCATATCCTCTTTCACATGGCTGGTGGTCCGTTTGGCAGGAACCTGATTCTGGACAGGGTACTTGAGACATCCTGCAATAGCAAAAGGTTTGGACTGGTAAGAAACAATTATAGTGTACCAGTAAACCCCATGCACAGCTTCAATAAAAGTCGTACATAAGAAAAGCGATCAATTAGCACATAAAGCTAAGACATAAAGCTTTAGCAGAACTTATTTTAGTGCCTTGAGCCATTGTGGAGACAGATGCTGCATCCAAAGTAGCCATTAAATTGCTTGCTGTTTAGCACTGCTGCCCGTGCCGGTGCATCGACACAGCAGCAAACTACTTGTACGCTTGATGTGAGTTCTCTGTCGTCGACTTTCCATTTCACTGAACTCATCTCAAGAAGCTCCTTGACAAACACATCCAAAAACTTCATCTCTGGGTGCCCCTTACCAAACCAAGGCCCCCCCCCCCCCCAAGCAGAACATTGTTCCAGTGCAGCGCCACTGGCAGCTCATTTATCACACACTGGATGGGCCATAATGAAGTTTTGTTGCAATTGAAAACTGGCACCATCAGTATTAAAGGTGACAGTGAGATCACTCCACTCCCTTCCCTCCATGTGCTTCCTATACAGTTCTCCATCCGTGATGTCAGTCAGGACTGTACTTTGGCCCGACCTTTCATGAGCATTTTTCTTCTCAAGCGACCTCCTGCCTTGTCTGAAAGCAACACCTTAATTTGGTCATTCGAATTTAGCACAGCAAGAAGGTGCGCAGAATTTGAGGTCTTGCAGTTAGTACTAATAAAAAACTGTGTCATTCAGGATTTGCAGCAGGTGTTCTGCAGGCCGCGCAAAAATAGTAGCGCTTTACTAACCGCTTCTGCGAATTCTTCCACGCCTTTCTAAGTAAATACTGCAATGATGGCAACACCTCAGCTCCCAGTAAAAGGTTCATCACATGGACTATTCCATGTCTCCAGTTGAGCCCTGCTGATGTTGAGTAGGCCATTAGTGTAACCATTGCATCGGCAATACTCAGGTCAGAATTTGGTAAACGTTCCTTTGTGAACATTTTCACAAAGTCGTAGTCGCCGAGCGCCGTTTTTGTGCAGCTGGCTCCACTGCTTGCTCCCGAACCATCAGACTGTCCTCTGCTGTATCATCTATGATACTCTGCGGTGATCCCTGGCTGCGATCTTCGTTTGTGCTTTCACTGTAGCCAATGTCGTCTCTTTCAGATGTCGAAGTATTTGAGTTCTCCGACTGCCTGCCGCCGTCGGCGAGGAACACGTCACTGGCTCGACAGTTGAAGCTTGCTGGTCACCCAAACCAGCTGAAGTGTTCGGTGTACGTTGATAAAAAAGAGTGCTCCGTGGAACCGTAAAATTTGGTCTAGGCTCCAAATCGCGCTTGCGCTTCCTCTTACGATGGTGAACTTCGTGTTCGTGGTCGCTGCCACTGGCGACACTGTTATAGACCCTTTGCAAAAGCTCGAGCAACACTGTGCACTGGGCGCCATGGCGGCCATCTTAAAGCATTCCCGATGGTGGCTCGCACCTGACAAGGTGCCGCTCGTGCTCGACCAGGCGCAGAATATTTCATTTGTGTACTCTCCATGCTATTGAAGGAGGTTCAGCATCCTGACTCACTGCTGTGTGCCCCTCTGTAAACAAACTGCATATGTGGACTCAACTGGAAGTGTCGCGTTCTCACTTGTTCGCGGGTCGGTTAGCCACTTGCAAATTTCTGTGCTTATTCTGCTTTGATAGTAAAAGAACTTGTCCGAATCCAAAGCGTGTTATCTGAGGCATTTGTCGGAGGCAAACACAGCATCTACGACGCCTTAACTCTTTCCGCAGTGCGCCCATAGACGAGAAAACGTGGGCCAAGGGGCGCTGCTACGCCTTTCTGAAAAGCGCCCCCTTTTTCGGAAATCTCGTTATGCGGTCGTGCACGGCGCTTCTCCGCCGGTTTGTTTACATTGCGGCTGCGTGTGTTCTGTCTCGCTGCGTGTCTGCTCACGCCCCACGACACTCACTCAAACTAACACCGGTAAGTATTCACTCACATTCATAGTCATGTCTACTCACGCCCCTCGACACTCACCCATACTCACCCTCATGCCTACTCACACCGATGAGTATTCACTCATGTTCATACTCACATCTACTCACACCTTTCAACACTCGCTCATATTCATACTCCCGTCTACTCACACCGATGAGCATATAAGGAATTCTAAAGCCCCTCCATGCGTTTTCCGCCGGCTAGGTTAAGTAGCGCCAACTCGTCCGCCCCCTCTCCCTTTACACCGGTTTCCCGCCTAGCGGAAGCCGAAGTGTCGCCATGATGTTTCTGCTGCTTTTCCGGTTGATGCACCTGCCCCATGCCCGCCCACGCCCTCGCGACGCAGAAACACCGAGCGAAAACTCGCTCGGCGGCAGGCAGGTTACGACGAACCTCAAAACAACAACACTTGCGAAACGGAGAAGCAAATATGTGCTTTCTCGCGTGTGCACATGCGTGTGCAAAAACAAGATGGAAGGAAAAAGCGGAAGGAAGTGGCTCAAGAACTTCCTTCCGGAAGCTCAGGAACCGGAAGTGGGCGTCGTCGTCGAACAATAGATGGCGGTACTTAAAAAAGCGGCAGTAGACGCGATGGAGGGGCTTTAGGGAATTCAAGCTCAAGTTTACGGCGCGACGACAGCGCTGTGCTGCGGCTCTGAAGAGAAGCTCTGGCGCAAGTGGGTGCAAGCGCAGCCGACTCAGCCTGTTTGTCGGCAGCGGGAACGCGCGCGCGCGCGTTTCTCATACCCTTGTTACACGGGCACGCTAACCTCAGTTACGGCAAACCTCAGTTCTCTTAAACCACAGTTACATCCAGTTAAACCCCTGTCACACGGGCAGCGTTAACTGCGGTTATTCTTAAACCGTAGTTAGCAGGATTAACCGTAGTTAACGCGAACGCGGTTTGCCGGTGCTACACGGGCTCGGTTAAGCAAACCAACGCAATCACATGATCATCGTGTGAGCGGAAATTCACAGGCAATTTTTTTGGACGACAACAAGTAAGACATTACTAGAATACACTCTTATGGAGTGTAAGATCGTGCACTAACTGTTTGGGCCAGAGTGTCGGAACGGAACGAAAACCGAAAAAGAAAGAAACGATATTTTTGACCGGAACGAAAACGTAACCGAAACTTTATTTATTATTTCGTTCCGGAGTGAAACCGAAATTTTTTCAATCGTTTTTCGGTTCACGAGAAAATTTCGCAATCCGGAACAACTGAGCTCATGCAATGCGAACATATTTCAGGGTACAGTATTAGCACGTACCTCTGGCAGGAATTCCAGAGCAAATGATATGTTAAAATTGTGCGAAAAACGAAAACAGTGGCAACAAGAGATGTTTATATACGCAAGAAAAGTCTTCCAACCTTGGCAAACGTACACATCGCGAGAGCCAAGACTAGCCGTGACAATCTGTTAAACAGCGTAGTTGTAATGGCGTGCCAGAATCAACGTTAGTCGGGGTCAGATCGTGTGAGCTGTTCGTGTTGTGGGTGCTTTATTTCTTTTTTTGTGTGTGTGTGATCGATAAGTTTGTGTGCATTTACAGTACGTCCGTGAGCTGAGCGAGGACCCGGGAGGCTTTGTTGCGCCGGGAGTCTCTCACGTGGTGTTGCGTGTGTTTTTCTTTTTGAGTGTGTGTGTGTGACAGAGTCTGCGTGCGTGTACGTTTGTGTGCGACCGGAGAAGCTTCGTTCTGGCGAAAATTCACGTCGTGTTGTGTGTGCGTGACTGACTAGTTTGTGCGTGGCCGTGCGATTTACGTGAGGACAAGATGGCCCTTGGTAGTGACCGTGACAGAGAATTTTGGGCCGCATTTTCTGTTTTCCAAGCTTCCGTGCAGCAGCGGCGCAGGCAGCAGCTGAGTGTCATCGTCGAACTAGAAGCTGTGGAGGCTGACCTAGAAAGTGCGCGGCGTAGGAGCCGACAGCTTTTATTGACAGCTGCAGCACGTTACTCCAGCGAACGTTCTGTTTGGGCATACCCCCGGGAGGTGTCGTGGTACGAGACGACACTTCCTCACGTCCCCGACAGTGTGTTCAAGGAGAAGTTTCGTGTAAACCGCGCCACTTTTGACTATATAGTCAGTGATTGCGAGTCCATGAAGCGTCTGGACACGAATATGCGGAAGGCCATTCCACTCAAAAAGCGTGTTGCAATAGCGCTCTACCGCCGGAAGTGGTTATATGCACGACGATGCAGCGCCATGCCAAGAAAGCGGTTGCGGTCGGAAACCTCCGCCGAAGCGCGCCGAGGCAGCCGACAATAGACGATGCGCACGCGGATGTTTAGGCGCACTGTAGCGGGTGCTTAATGGTGCGCACGACATAGCCTACTGGTCTCCCAGTGACATGGACTAACCACCGACACTGGCGACTAGCAGACGATTAGTCGACTCATGGGTGCTTGATGCCGAGTAAAGGCTTGCAAACTGTCAGACTACATTCTGCCCGCGCCAAATTTTTGATCAACGAGTTTCCAAACGCCGAAAAATCGACGAACGGGGCTTGACGTGCCGGACGAAACACGTAGTGACGCCGGTGACGATACCCCAGCCGCTGGCTCCGAGCGACTGACGGCCACCAAGCTCGCCGCTGGCGGAATGTACCGTCGGCACCACTAGTTACACAGATAGCGTTAGTGTCGCAATTTTTACACGCCAGCTGGGTTAGACTAAGGGAACAATTAACTGATAGCCGGTCATTTTAACTGTCGCTCCGTTTATCTTGCTGATGTGTAGCAAGGTGACCTTCAAAATTTCGAATAATATAATGTTAACAGCCCAGTCAAGGGCGCAATAAATCGACAGCGTAAGATTTATTCTACGATCTGTGGAATTATACTGGATAATTTCTGCTTGGCCATGTTGGTATTGCTTACTGTAAGACATTGTGCCACTAGTAAAAATCACACACACAAGCCGTCCATGTCGCCGTGTTCGCGTCTCTCTTGCGTGTGTGGTTATTACTAGAGAGGCAGAATGTCATACAGATCTGTGGCATAACCCGTGAAAAGCAGCTTTTCTCTGGCCATCGCACAATAGCTGTATGAGAGTTTTCTACCTGTGCATATGCTTATTCTGACTAAAAATTTAGATGCCGTGGTGGGAAGCAAAACTTAATGCTGTTTACAATAGGCAGAGATTGCGGTGAACGTCTTGTAACTATGCAGTGGTCTTCTCAGCTCTGGCATGCATGACATATGTTTGGGTTTTACATCTCAGATAGAATTATGAGGGATGCCAGCTCCGAAAATTTCGACCACCTGGGCTTCTCTAGCGCGTATCTAGATCAAAGTACAATGGGCCTCCATCATTTCACCATCATCGAAATGCGGCAACCCCGACCAGCAGTCGTGCACCATAACCCTTACACCACCGTGGAGGGGTCGCATGAACATGTGAAATGTGTTGGAATAGAAAATTGAGCGAGTTGGTATTGATTCATAATTAGGACTGTGCAGTGCTCACAAAAAGGAACAAGGGACAGAAGTGCGCACGAGTTTTATTCATTGGCTTTTCAAAAAGAAACAAACAAAAAAAAGGCGCTGCCAATATGCACTCTCTAGATGCTCTTGGGCTTAATCAGCAAGTACAACTAAGTTGGCTGTTTCAGACACTATCATGTCATTGTAATGGAGATTATGTGCACATAGCTCACATCATTAGTCATTCTCACAGTTTTATTTCTTGGATGACTTCCGCAAGTCCACAGCAACCAGTTTTAGGTCCCTATACAACCACGTCGCATCTACCATTTGCAACTCATTGAATCATCACATATACTACTTTGTAAATCCGCTACCACATGACATGGCGCTCTTTGGCCATAACTGGCCCTTGTGCCATTAAACACAACACATCAAATTTAGGCATTCTTCTCAAACAGTGGGACTGCTCCCACTAGCTATGTTACGATATATCTCGTACTGCCTGCCAAGTGAACACACAACTATAAATATGACCAAATGTTGAAACGACACAAACCAAGATGCAAAGAGTACAAAAAAAAGTGAGAGATAGAGACAGAGAGATGTAATGCGGAAAGGCAGGGAGGTTAACCAGAAAACATATCTGGTTTGCTACCTTGCACTGGGGTAGGGATGGTAAAATCGATGAACGATTAATCGATTAAAGGTCCACAATTAATCGATTAATCATAATCGATTTGTGCCTTTCGATTAATCGAATTAATCGATTAAAAGTATTCGATTAATCGATTAGGGCATCCCCCACTCCCGCCCCCAACCTCGCCCCTTGGCCGGAGCGCATGACTGCGAGGCGCGCTATCCTGAGACGCAGACCCTGAACGCTATCCTTAGGCGCAGGAAGTTGCAAAGCCGAAAACAACTACTTTTTCTGGTTCTATTTGGGATGCCGTCGATCGCGCATTTCTACGCAATTGCGTTGCACTGGAGTACGATCCGATGAACTAAATGCCTTCTCAGTTCAAGACATACTATAGTAAACCTGTAGTCGATCGCCGCACCAATCCGAACCCACTTGAGACTTGGCACAGCATGCGAACGGCCTAGATCATGTTTTTTTTTTTGACGTTGCAATGGAGTATTTGCCAATTCCTGCAACGTCAGTAGCATCCTAGCGCCTTTTTTCGCATGCTGGATGTGCCCCGCAGGGCGTCTGCGCAAGCAGGCGTTTGGTGTGTAGCGACACCACGGACCCGAGCTAACGGGGGGGTTTCGACCCCCCCCGCCTAGCCGTGCGTGGCTTTGCCGTGTCCGGGGAAAAGGGGATCCTGGGGGTTGAGCCGACGCTGGGTGATTGGACCTTTAAGGCCCCCCAGCAGAGGCAACACACCCCTTTGGCCCCGGCTTCACGTAGACGGCACCCCTGGGCTGACCCACCCAGGGGAAATCGGCAGTCGCCTTTTCCTATCTCTTTCTCTCCCCACATCTTCGTCTTTCTCTGACTTTTAATCTTTCCTGTCTTCTCCTCTCTTCAATTTACTTCCGTTTTTCTTGGCGGCGAGGGTTAACCTTGTGTATGTGCCCTCTCTTGGGCACATTATATTTGGTTATAGTAGCTGTGTACAGCTGGCGTAGACATACTTTATAGCAATATAAGTGTTGTCGCGTCCCCATGTTGGGCTCCATGGTGGGCGGCTGGCATGGCTGCCGAAACTATGCATAATCTATGGCCTCAACCTCATTTCCTCCGACTGAATGATCGCCGTCTCACAAAGAGAGGGCGCACCGAAGAGACTTTCCATGCCTTGTTCAAACCCACAGAAAATTTTCCACGGTTCCACGTAATCCACTGCGAAACACTAGAAAAGAACGCAAGAACGATCTCTCCTTTTCTTGTATCGAAATGCCTCACCGACACACTCGGTCAAGGCTATAAGGCTACAAGAATGGCTAGTGGGGACCTTTTGCTAGAAGTTCAAAGTAAGACCCAGTATGAAAAACTTTCAAAACTTGCCTCTTTTGGAAGCACCCCTGTCTCTATTACACCACACCGATCCCTCAACAGTTCCCGAGGTGTAGTATCTGACCAAGACCTGTTGGACTTGACTGAGAGTGAGCTCCTTGAGGGCTGGAATGAACATCATGTAACGCACGTACAGCGAATTAAAATCAGACGTGACGACAAAGAAATCCCGACAAAACACCTGATTATAATTTTCCACAAGCACCCTTCCAGAATATCTTGAAACAGGCTACCTGAAGCTTAAGGTCAGACCTTACATCCCAAACCCGCGGCGTTGCTTTAAGTGCCAGCGTTTCGGTCACGGCTCTCAGAGCTGCCGCGGCCGTCAAACCTGTGCCAAATGTAGTTCGCACGATCACCCTGCAGACGACTGTGTAGAAGTTCCCCGTTGTGCAAACTGCGAAGGTGGGCACGCAGCCTACTCTCGTAGTTGTCCCGCATGGAAAAAAGAAAAAGAATAATAACACTGAAGGTAACGGAAAACATCTCCTTTAGGGAGGCGCGAAAACGCCTTTCTTTTCCACAGGGAACTTCATTCGCGGACGTGGCACGCAAGGGGGCAGTGTCACAAAGGTTCGCGGCGGCCGCACGTACCACGCACAGTGGACGGGCGGTAGCGCCAACTGCCCCCTCAGCGGAAGCAGCCCGTACTGCTCCGCAACCAAAGGGCATGCAGGCCTCCGGATCTGCAGGCCCAGGGCCTTCTGTTCAGGCAGAAAGCCCCAAAACACTGACACCCGTCCGCGTGAGCCGCGACCGGGCATCCAGCGCCTCTGCCGAGGTGATGGACACAACGGCAAGCCCAACGGCGTCTCAGGCGCCGAAGGAGCGGCGCGGCTCGTTGGAGCGCGCCAAAAAAGAAAAAGCCCGCATCACAGGGCCTGGAAAGGGCTCTGTGACCTAAGGTAATAGTTCTTTCAGTACACACAGCACTAACTTACACTCAAAATGGATACACAAATTATACAATGGAACGTCAGAGGTCTACTAAGAAACCTCGACGATATCCAAGAGCTGCTACATGAACACTCACCAAAAGTGCTGTGTGTGCAAGAAACACATTTAAAATCCAAAAACACGAATTTTCTACGCCAATATGTCATATTCCGAAAGGACCGGGATGATGCTGTGGCGTCATCTGGTGGCGTAGCCGTTATAGTTAACCAAGGAATTGCATGTACCCACTTACCACTCCAAACATCCCTTGAGGCAGTGGCTGTTCGAGCCGTCCTATTCAACAAACTGATCACGATCTGCTCACTTTACATACCCCCGCAGTGCCAGCTCCAAAAATATGAATTCGAGTCCTTAATAGACCAACTTCCAGAACCATTTCTGGTCCTTGGAGACTTGAATGCACACAACAGTCTATGGGGTGACTCTCGCTGCGATGCGCGAGGTCGTCTGATTGAACAGTTCCTTTTCTCTTCTGGCGCATGTCTCTTGAATAAAAAACAACCAACTTATTATTGCCTTGCAAACAGAACATACTCGTCCATAGATCTCAGCATAGCGTCTCCATCACTTCTGCCCCTAATTAAATGGAAAGTTATCAATAATCCTTACGGAAGTGACCACTTTCCAATACTTCTGAACACACCAATTACAAATGAATGTCCCCATCAGGTTCCAAAATGGCAGATTAAGAAGGCCGATTGGGAACAGTTTCGGAAAGTTACACTGTTAAGTTGGACGGACATGTCTTCCTTAAGCATAGACGCAGCTGTAGAATACTTTACATCATTTCTGATTGATGCCGCAACCAAATGTATTCCACAATCAAGTGGATACTCTGGAAAACGACGAGTTCCATGGTGGAACAGTGATTGCAGAAATGCGCGTAAGAAACAAAACAAAGCATGGAATTTGCTTCGCGACTCCCCGACAGCGGAGAACCTTACAAATTTTAAGATTATCAAGTCTCAAGGCAGGAGAACGCGCCGACAGGCTAGAAGAGAGAGTTGGCAAAAATTTCTATCAGGCATCAATTCATACACACAAGAAGGAAACTCTGGAACATGATTAGTAGGGTAGAAGGACGACAAACACATTCACTGCCTCTAGTAAACACACAAGGCGACAGCTTAGAAGACCAAGCAAACTTTCTAGGCGCACATTTCGAACAAGTGTCCAGCTCGTCACTATTCCGAGGCTTTCCAACGCTACAAGACAACATAGAAAAACAGAAATTAGAGCGCAAATCCACAAAACACGATGCGTACAACAGAGCTTTCTCTTAGCTGAGCTGCAGGCATCGCTAACCTGCTGCAGTAGTTCCGCGCCAGGCTCCGACCGTGTGGTATATGACATGCTAAAAACCTACCTGCCGAAACGCAAAAAACCTTACTTTCCTTGTACAATGCCATCTGGTTTTCCGGCGAGATCCCCTCGTCTTGGAAAGAGGCGATCGTCGTTCCCATTCTTAAACAGGGCAAGGATCCATCCTCCGTTGCGAGTTACAGGCCCATCGCACTTACAAGCTGCCTGTGTAAACTTTTCGAAAAGATGATAAACCGCCGACTTATGCATTTCCTGGAAACAAACAATCTACTTGACCCGTACCAGTGCGGATTTCGCGAGGGTAGATCCACCACCGACCACCTGTTACGTATCGAGGCACAAATCCGTGACGCATTCGCCCACAAGCAGTTCTTTCTTTCTGTGTTCCTCGATATGGAAAAGGCTTACGACACAACATGGCGCTTCGGAATACTAAGAGACCTGTCCCACCTTGGTGTACGTGGTAGAATGCTAGATATAATAGAGAGCTACTTGTCGGATCGTACGTTCCGTGTCCGAGTAGGAAATGTTCTATCAAGACCATTCCTTCAAGAAACCGGAGTGCCACAGGGTGGTGTACTTAGCTGTACACTCTTTATAATCAAAATGAATTCCTTGCGTCTTTGCATCCCACGGAATATGTTTTATTGCACATATGTCGATGATGTACAGGTCGGCTTTAAATCGTGCAACCTCTCGATGTGTGAGCGGCAGGTCCAGCTAGGTTTAAACAAGATCTCTAGATGGGCAGACGAAAATGGCTTTACACTGAATGCACAAAAAAGTACTTGCGTCTTATTCTCCCGAAAGAGAGGCCTCCATCCCGATCCAGACATTGGCCTACATGGACAGCGTCTGTCGGTAAAACGGAGCACAAGTTCCTAGGGCTTATCCTAGACACGAAACTCTCCTTTATAACACACATCAAGTACATAAAACACAAGTGCATAAAAACAATGAATGTTCTAAAAGTATTGTCACGCACTGCGTGGGGCAGTGACAAGAAATGTCTGATAAATTTGTATAAAAGCCTCATACGCACTCGCCTAGACTACGGGGCAATAATCTACCAGTCTGCGACACCAAGCGCCCTAAAAATGCTTGACCCTGTCCACCATCTAGGCATTAGGCTATCTACGGGCGCCTTTCGCACCAGCCCCGTGGAAAGCCTCTACGTCGAATCGAACGAGTGGTCGCTACACCTCCAGAGATCTTACCTATCTTTTGTATATTTCCTGAAGGTGAACGCAAACAACGAACACCCCTCACACACTACAATCAATGAGTTGTCTGCTTCTGAACTTTTTCACAACCGTCCTTCGATGAGACAGCCGTACTCACTTCGTGTGAGGAGCCTAGCTGAAGAAATGGGTGTGCCACTTCTCGAACACTGTCTAATGGCTCCCGCTGCCTATCTCCCGCCGTGGCAGTGGCAGCTTATAGATTGCGATGTTTCTTTCGTCGAAGTTAGCAAGCGCCACTTGCACATATCCGTACACACTTCCTTGAATTACAATACAAGTACCCACACCCTGAGTTCTTTACAGATGCCTCAAAGTCTAACACTTCTGTGTCGTACGCAGCCGTTGGTCCATCCTTTTCCGATTCCGGTATTCTGCACCCTGATTCCAGTATCTTCACGGCAGAAGCCTACGCGATACTTGCGGCAGTTAAACACATAAAACAGTTAAAACTACAAAAGGCAGTGATATACACGGATTCATTAAGTGTAGTGAAAGCTTTAAAAACTATGACAAAACACACAAATCCGGTCCTTGTCTCGCTCTACTCTATTTTATGCACGATCTACTCACTTAAACAACACGTCGTAGTGTGCTGGGTGCCAGGGCACCGCGAGATACAAGGCAACGTGTTGGCGGATCAGCTAGCAGCATCCGCCCACGAACAGTCCCAATACATCTGTAGCTATCCCTCCAATAGACTTAAAACCATTCCTCAAAAGAAAGCTCAGGGCCTTTTGGCAGAGCACATGGGATAGGCACACACAAAATAAACTGCACGTTATCAAGCCGCAACTAGGTAACTGGCCCCAGTATCAAAATCACGCCACACAGAAGTTACACTCTGCAGACTTAGGATTGGCCACACATACAGTACACATTCATACATTTTGTCCGGAGGCGATCCACCTGTATGTGACCATTGCGGCGACCCCCTCACTGTACTCCACACCTTACTGCAATGCAGGGAACTAGACGCTCTCAGAAAAAAGCATTTTTCATCTGTATACCTGCAGTACCCTCTTCATCCTGCTATGTTCATTGGCAGAGAACCCCTTTTTAAATATCAGTCCCTCTTTGAATTTTTAAAAAGTGTACATAATTTCAACGTTATTTTTCCAGGCGCTCCGTAGCGCGGCCTCATGATTGAGGCTGCTGCTACGGTTTCCATCAAAGGAAGCACCTGCCTCCCGGCCTTTGGGATCAAAGGCCTTGAGGAGGCACTCGTGCTCTTATCCCGTTTTTCACTTGTAAATACCATGATCACTCGTCATTTATCCCACAACCATAGATCACACCACTTGTCACTGCCATAATTTTAGACTGTATACACATTTTTTACGCTTCTTTATAGCGCGAGATTTTAGGCCTCTTTACAGCCACAATACACCCTATCATCGTATCACTGTTCATCGCTAACACCACATAAAAGACATGGCGCTCTTTGGCCACCCATGGCCCTTGCGCCAAAAAACCCCACTAATCAATCAATCGCATGCTGGATGTGTGGCGAACCCAAAGGAGGTGTCGGTTGTCGCCCGAGCATCTCGGGCAACTGACATTTCTTCGCTCAGCAGAAAAAAGCATGTGGTTCGGAACAGCAACCCCATGAAACAAAACAAAAGGGGACTGTTGAGAAAGTAAGCAGCACGGCGATTCGCCAACTTTCAAAAGAGAAGTTTATTCTTTTCTGTAAATTTCATACGTGCCAGCGCATCGTCTTGTAGCTTATTTTGTTCGTGTTTGTTTTTTGCCGCGCTGTTTCATCGTGTTGCCGCATAAACGCATGTTTGCTTACGTTTGGTAAACAAGTCGTTTTCGTCACCTGTAGTGTCAATCGCAACTTTCTTTGTGTTTTATTCAACCCTCAGATTTTACTCGTTTTTTGTGTAAGTGCGGCATTGCAATATGCGCTGCTTATTTACTCACTGGTTCTTAGTGCCGTTCTGTTTTACTTTTTAGCAAATAAAATATTGTTTACCAATGAAACAGAGAGAAAATGTATTATAAGGCAGAGAGGGTGGCCTGAGCTAGTACGCCCCTGCCTGCTACTCTGCACCGGGGAAAACGCACGGGGCAAAAAGAGTGATGAGTACGATGATTGGAGATGATTAGGTAATCCGTATATACATAATAGGATACGTTTGCTAGCGTAAAGAGGACAACGACGCTAGTAACCATCTTTTATTTGCTGTATACAAACTAGCCCAACTGTCCGTCTTATAGGGTATATATACCATTTTCATAATTGTTGAGCTAACTTTCTTACGATGCAGTTAGCCCAATTAATGGCAGCTAGTCACTTCTTCAAACAGAGTGTTCAAGCGCGGTTTGCTTGCGCTGGGACGCGGAAAGTGTAAACTCGGCTCTCTTGACACGAACACGCATAATAGACAGCACGCGCAACTACGACCTCGTCTCCACTTGAAGCAAGAAAGTTGCTGCCATTAGTTGAGAGAAAATGTAGCACAGGAATGCGCACTCGTGAATTGTGAAATGGGTCTTATAGACCCTTTATGTAATCCGCAACTTTACGCGTCGGTTTACCGAACGTCTAGCATCCAGTGCATTACTATTGAAGAAGTGACCTTGTAGCACTTAGTAATACTGTATGGTCGCTTATTTAGGGAGGAATACAGCTTTCAGCTAGAGGCCCCCGTCTTCTGCTGTGACAAGAAAGGACAGTCGCGCAATTTATGTTGTAACGTCTGGTACACTAGATAGCGCTCACAGTTCAGGATGTAAGCGCAATTGAAAAGGTGTGAGTGGCGCCGTGTTACGGCAAAGATCAGGTGAAACCTGCGGAGTATACTGGCGCAGCTGCTGTTTTTTCTAGCCGGAGGCAGAAACTCATGTCACTCTATTTCCCGCAATATTAATTAGAACTAACAGACAATAATGCCAAGGAAAGTATAGATGATGTTATTTGAATAATTGGGGTATAAATGTGAAGAAAGTAAAGCGGACGAAAAGATAACTTGCCGCCGGCAGTTGCGACCTTCGAATAACGCTCCGACGTGAACTTGCGACCTTCGAATAACGCGTCCTATGCTCTACCCTGAGCTACGGCGGCGGTCATACCCCGTCCACTTCATAGGTACACATGTGCATTTAAACCTAGGAGTGTTAGTCAGCGCCGATCACAGCCATGGCGCAAGTGTGGAACACTCTTTTTCTGCCTTTTGGCGTCACGTAGCAGTGACCTTTTCTTACGAGCTGGCACTCACCAATAATCCCTCGCATACTACCTGAAGGCAGCAAGTCTGCCAGACACGAGACCCTCGCTATGAATGAGGGAAAGAAGGTGACTTTTAAGGCTCGTTTTTCTTTGTCATACACCCTTAACCTCCCCTATACTTTCCTTGGCATTATTGTCTGTTAGTTCTAATTAATATGTGTCTAACAAAAAAAACGAGCCCCTAAAAGTAATTCGAAGGTCGCAGGTTCGGTCCCCTTCCGGCGACAAGTTATCTTTCCGTCCACTTTACTTTCTTCAGATTTAATCCCAATTATTACAAATACACCCCCTATACTTTTTCTTAGCAATTGTCTCTTAGTTCTAATTAATATTGTGTCTAACAAAGAAAAACGAGCCCCTAAATGTCATCTTCTTTCCTTCAATTTCCGCAGTTGCCGTAGGATGGTCTGTTTGAGGCCAGTATATTTCTGTGTAAATCTGCATAGGTGACCTCAAGAAAAGATCGCATCAGTCCGCAATTATAGTATTATGTAGGGCTTCCACAATAAACCGACAAACCGAGAAAAGATGACTTGCTTACTAGAGCGAGCGTCTTATATTTAATTTCTTCTCGTCTCTTTTACCTTTCTCGGGATTTCCTAACTCTCCGCCACCAACCATGTTTCAACTGCGACTTTCCAACCAGTCTGGTCCCCGAACGCGCCTCCGGTTTCGATGAGCTCGAGTAGGCAGGCTTCGAGAAATGCGACCTGCTGCCGAATAATCCAGGGATGATAGCCACAGATGCTTGAATCCGCGACATCAACCAACGACTACGGGCCCCTTGTGTCCAGTGTGCGAAAGTGTGAATTTTCGCACACTGCACACAAGGGGCCCGTCGTCGACACTTTCGAAAGGGGAATTTTGGACCGTCAGCGCGTCTAATGAAAGATTTGGGCCCATATTGAACACGAACGATGCCTCTCAAACAAAGAGATATCGGTTTTAAAGCACCATTAAAAATGTCGATTAAGATTAAAAGATTCCACAGAAAGCAATTAATCGATTAAAGGAAGGAAATCGATTACCGATTAACGATTAATCGATTAAAAATTTTAATCGACCATCCCTACACTGGGGAAGGGGTAAGGGGAGACAGAAAAGTAAGAAAGGCATGGGATAGGGAGGGAGGGAAACACACACACACACACACACACACACACACACACACACACAGGAGTGTCACAATCGTTCAACGAGGCTGGTCGCTCGCAGAAACTTCATCAGCACCTTCGTTGCTTTCTGGCGTGAAGCTCGATCTTTCCGACAATCCAAGATTGACTGCTCAGAAAGCGGCTGGTCGTCGAGGCGAGCAAACACTGATGCGAGGGACTGTCTCTGGCCTACCTCGATCCGAGACAACCCTTCTCTGCCGCATGTGGCTTGGGGTGTCTTTTACGAACGCCTTTGCTTGCCGCATTGGAATGACAGACAGTGCTGCATGTGACCATTGCGGTAATGACGAAACCATCGAACATATTTTGTGTCAGTGCCCTCAGTACAAAAAAAAAAGATGTGGACACATGAGTCACATGGGGGCAGCACCTTGCCAGAAAACATTGTTTATTTGCCCAGTTCACCCCGCAGGGGCGTCTGCGGAAGCAGGCGTTTGGTGTGTAGCGACACCACGGACCCGAGCTAACGGGGGGGTTTCGACCCCCTCCCACGCCTAGCCGTGCGTGGCTTTGCCGTGTCCGGGGAAAAGGGGATCCTGGGGGTTGAGCCGACGCCGGGTGATTGGACCTAAGGCCCCCCGGCAGAGGCAACACACCCCTTTGGCCCCGGCTTCACGTAGACGGCACCCCTGGCTGACCCACCCAGGGGAATCGGCAGTCGCCTTTTCCTGTCTCTCTCCCCTCATCTTCGTCTTTCTCTCTCACTTTAAATCTTTCCTGTCTACTCCTCCCTTTCGTTACTTCCGATTTTCCTGGCGGCAAGGGTTAACCTTGTGTAGTTACTCTCGCTTGAGTAGTTATATTAGGTTATAGCGGCACTGTACGGCTGGCGTCTGTAGCCTTATACATCTAAGTGCTTCAGCGTCCCCTAGTTGGACTCCATGGTGGGTGGCCGCCATTGCTGCCGAAACAAACAAAACAATCATGGGAACACCCTCATTTCCCCGCCTACTTGATCGTCTCCCTCAGAAGAGGGTACGCACCGAAGAACTAACCTGTTTCAACCGACCGAGAACCTCCTATCCGAAATTCCACGTAATCCATAGTGAAGCTACAGAC
The DNA here is from genome assembly GCF_013339695.2 of Rhipicephalus sanguineus. Taxonomy (NCBI): domain Eukaryota; kingdom Metazoa; phylum Arthropoda; class Arachnida; order Ixodida; family Ixodidae; genus Rhipicephalus; species Rhipicephalus sanguineus. Next base: position 50,909 of record NW_023615124.1, on the reverse strand, counting down.
AAACAAGCCAGATCGATTTCCCCATTTGTTGTGGCAAAGTCTCTGACCGAAGTCTTTGGGCCAGGCTACAAGGTAACTAAGATGGCTAGCGGTGACCTTCTGCTTGAGCTACCTGAAAACACCACTACGACAAACTTGGTGGTCTAGCAACCTTTGGCAACATTCCAATATCTGTTTCACCTCACCGATCAATGAATACCACACGCGGAGTCGTCTCAGAAGTAGATCTCCTTGAATTATCAGAGCAAGAACTTCTAGAAGGATGGAAAGAGCAAAATGTCACCGATGTGAAGCGAATCATAATCAGACGCGACAACAAAGAAATAGCGACGAAGCATCTCATACTAACCTTCGAATCCAGCGATCTACCACAAACCATTGAAACAGGATACATCAAACTAGCCGTCCGCCCGTACATCCCAAATCCGAGGCGATGCTTCAAATGCCAGCGATTCGGCCATGGTTCGCAGAGCTGCCGTGGTCAAGAAACTTGCGCGAGATGTGGAGGCCAAGGCCATCCCTCTGAAAACTGTACAAGCACCCCACTGCGTCAATTGTGACGGCGATCATGCAGCCTACTCGCGATCCTGTCCGAACTGGAAAAGAGAGAAAGACATAATCACCCTCAAGGTAAAAGAAAACATTTCTTTCCGTGAAGCCCGTAAGAGGTGCTCACCTTTTCACACCACACCTTACGCTGATGCGGCGCGCCGGGGGGCCGCGTCGCATCGGCCGCCGCCACTCCTTCGGTCTGCGCAGAGCGACCCGTCGGCTGTGGCGCCTGCCCCCAAGGCGGCAGTAGTTAAGGCTACACCGCCAACTCGCGAACAGGGACCGGCGACTCCAGGGCCGTCGGGTCTCAAGGCCTCGTCTCACCAGGCGAGGCCCGAAACTCGAGCCACTAGCCCGACCGTGCGGGCATCCAGTGCCTCCGAGGAGGCAATGGACACGGCATCGGCACCACTGGTGCCGAAACACCGGCGCAGTTCTCTGGACCGCGCCAAGAAAACAAAAAAGCCAATACGGGGCCGGACGACCGTCCTGCCTCCTGAAACAAAGTATTTCACTTGAACACTCCACACTTCCTTATTGTACACACAGCACCTTTGTATGATTAATATGCACACACAAATATTACAGTGGAACATCCGAGGCCTTCTTCGAAACCTCGATGACATTCAAGAACTCCTTCACGAACTCAATCCAAAAGTGCTGTGTGTGCAAGAAACACATTTAAAACCACAACACACAAACTTTCTACGAAACTACCTCATTTTTCGAAAGGACCGAGATGATGCCACGGTATCATCCGGCGGTGTAGCCATTATAGTCAACCAATCAGTAGCATGTACACATTTACCACTACAGACGTCCCTGGAAGCAGTGGCTGTTCGAGCAGTTCTTCTAGATAAACTCATCACCATTTGCTCTCTATACATACCGCCACAATACAACCTACAAAAACAAGAATTCCAGTCCTTGGTGGATGAACTGCCCGAGCCTTATCTGGTCCTTGGGGACTTGAATGCGCATAGCGATCTATGGGGTGACTCTCGCTGCGATGCGCGAGGTCGTCTGATCGAAAATTTTCTCTTTTCTTCCGGCGCGTGTCTGTTGAATCGGAAAGAGCCAACATATTATAATCTCGCCAACAATTCCTACTCGTCAATAGACCTCAGCATTACATCTCCATGCCTTCTTCCAGTCCTTAATTGGAAAGTTATTGGGAATCCCTATGGAAGTGACCATTTCCCAATAGTTCTAAGCGCAGCAATAACAAATCAATGTCCTCCACAGGTTCCTAAATGGCAGACTGAAAGAGCCGATTGGGAACAGTTTCGAAAACTTACCATCTTAAGCTGGACTGACATGTGTACCTTAAGTATAGAAGCTGCTGTGGACTACTTTGTAGCCTTTTTGATCGATGCTGCAAGCAAATGCATCCCACAAACAAGCGGACGGTCTCGAAAACAACGTGTCCCATGGTGGAATAATGACTGTCGAATTGCGCGAAACAAGCAAAACAAGGCATGGAGGTTGCTTCGCGATTCTCCGACAGCTGAGAACCTTATCAACTTTAAGAACATAAAGTCCCAAGGCAGGAGGACGCGCCGACAGGCTAGAAGAGAAAGTTGGCAGAAGTTTTTATCAGGCATTAGTTCATATACACACGAGGGTAAAGTCTGGAACAGGGTCACTAGGGTAGTAGGAAGACAAGCGTATTCACTTCCTCTAGTAAGCACAGAAGGTGAGAGCTTGGAAGACCAGGCGAACTACCTAGGCGCACACTTCGAACAAGTGTCCAGTTCCGCGCATTACTCTGAAGTCTTCCAACGGTACAAAACAAGAATAGAAAAACAGAAACTAGAGCGGAAAAGCACAAAGCACGAGGCATATAACCAACCTTTCAGCTTAGCTGAGCTACAGGTATCACTAAGCTGCTGCAGTAATTCCGCCCCAGGATCTGACCGTGTGGTATATGACATGTTGAAAAACCTACCTGCCGAAACGAAAAAAACCTTACTTTCCCTGTATAACGCCATCTGGTTTTCCGGCGAGATCCCTCGTCATGGAAAGAGGCGATTGTCATTCCTATTCTTAAACAGGGCAAAGATCCATCCTCTGTTACGAGTTACAGGCCCATCGCGCTAACAAGCTGTCTGTGCAAACTTTTCGAAAAGATGATAAACCGTCGACTTATACATTTCCTGGAAATGAACAATCTACTTGACCCGTACCAGTGCGGATTTCGCGAGGGCAGATCCACCATTGACCACCTGTTACGTATCGAGGCACAAATCCGTGACGCATTCGTCCACAGGCAGTTCTTTCTGTCTGTGTTCCTCGATATGGAAAAGGCTTACGACACAACATGGCGCTTTGGAATACTAAGAGACCTGTCCCACCTTGGTGTACGTGGTAGAATGCTAGATATAATAGAGAGCTACTTGTCAGATCGCACGTTTCGAGTCCGGGTAGGAAATGTTCTATCAAGACCATTTCTTCAAGAAACGGGAGTGCCACAGGGTGGTGTACTTAGTTGCACACTCTTTATTATCAAAATGAATTCCTTGCGCCTCTGCATACCACGAAATATGTTTTATTGCACATATGTCGACGATGTACAGGTCGGTTTTAAGTCGTGCAACCTTTCGATCTGTGAGCGTCAGGTCCAGCTAGGGCTGAACAAGATCTCCAAATGGGCGGACGAGAATGGTTTCAGCCTTAATCCTCAAAAAAGCACCTGTGTCCTGTTCTCTCGAAAGAGAGGCCTTCATCCTGATCCAGATATTGACCTGCATGGTCAACATCTCTCCGTGAAGACGGAGCACAAATTCTTAGGCCTAATTCTCGATAGTAAGCTTACGTTCGTATCGCACATTAAATATTTAAAAAACAAATGCCTAAAAACAATGAATGTTCTAAAAGTGTTGTCACACACTACGTGGGGTAGTGACAAAAAGTGTCTGTTGAATCTGTACAAAAGCCTCATACGCACTCGCCTAGACTACGGTGCAATAATCTATCAGTCGGCGACAGCAAGCGCCTTGAAGATGCTTGACCCTGTCCACCATCTAGGCATTCGCCTTTCTACGGGCGCCTTTCGCACCAGCCCCGTGGAAAGCCTCTACGTCGAATCGGACGAGTGGTCGCTACACCTACAGAGATCTTACCTATCTTTTGTATATTTTCTGAAGGTGAACGCAAACAAGGAACACCCCTCACACTCCACAATCAATGATTTGTCCAGTTCTGCCCTTTTCGACAACCGTTCTTCGGTGAGACAGCCGTACTCACTTCGTGTGAGGGCTCTAGCTGAAGAAATGGGTGTGCGAATTCTCGAACACTCTCTAATGGCTCCCGCTCCACGTCTCCCGCCGTGGCAGTGGCAGCTTATAGATTGTGATGTTTCTTTCGTGGAAGTTACCAAGCACGCGCCACTTGCACATATCCGCACACACTTCCTCGAACTCCAGCACAAATACACGTGTCCAGAATTCTTCACAGATGCCTCAAAGTCCAATACTTCTGTGTCGTACGCAGCGGTTGGTCCATCCTTTTCCGATTCCGGTATTCTGCACCCAAACTCAAGTATCTTCACAGCGGAAGCTTACGCGATACTTGCGGCTGTTAAACACATAAGACACTCAAAACTACAAAAGGCAGTTATTTACACGGATTCCCTAAGCGTGGTAAAAGCTTTAAAAACTCTGAAAAAACACAAAAACCCTGTCCTTGTCTCGCTATACTCTCTTTTATGCACGATCTACACACTCGAACAACGTGTCGTAGTGTGCTGGGTGCCAGGGCACCGCGAGATTGCAGGCAACGTGTTGGCGGATCACCTAGCAGTATCCGCCCACGAAAACAGTCCCAATACACTCATAGCTATTCCCCCACTAGACTTAAAACCCTTCCTCAAAAGAAAGCTCAGGGCCTTTTGGCAGACCACATGGGATATGCAGACAAGAAATAAGCTACACGTTATCAAACCACATCTAGGTAATTGGCCGCCGGTATCGAAGTCACGCTACACAGAAGTTACACTTTGCAGACTGAGGATTGGCCACACACATAGTACCCACTCATATCTTTTGTCCGGAGGCGATCCACCTCTGTGTGATCACTGTGGCGATCCACTAACTGTACTCCACACCTTACTGCAATGCACGGAACTGGACGCTCTCAGAAAAAAGCATTTTTCACCCATATACCTACAGTACCCACTCCATCCTTTTATGTTCATTGGCAGAGAACCCCATTTTAAATATCAGTCCCTGTTTGCATTCCTAAAAGATGTACACAATTTTAACGTTATTTTTCCAGGCGCTCCGTAGCGCGGCCTCATGATTGAGGCTGCTGCTACGGTTTCCATCAAAGGAAGCACCTGCCTCTCGGCCTTTGGGATCAAAGGCCTTGAGGAGGCACTCGTGCTGTTATCCCGCCTCTCACATGTAAATACCATGCTCACTCGTCATTTATCCCACACCCATAGATCACACCACTTGTCACTGCCATAATTTTATACTGTATACACATTTTTACGCTTCTTTATAGCGCGTGATTTTAGGCCTTTATACAGCCACAATACACCCTGTCATCGTAATCATTGGTCATCGCCAACACCACATAACAGACATGGCGCTCTTTGGCCACCCATGGCCCTTGCGCCAAAAAGCCCCACTAATCATCATTTGCCCAGTTCAATGTTCTAAAGCCACTTCAGTGGCTAAAGCAGCTGGGATGCTCTCAGTTTAGCTTGCAAGCATAGCAAAACCATTGCTTCAGCTTTGCATCTGCATTACGGACTCCAGCACAGCTCCTGCACAAAAGAAGCAGAATGTTAACACATGTATATTCTTTTAAGAATGCTCGATAAACCTCATCAATGAAACCACTCCAGGCATTGGTCACACGATATCATTTTGATCTGCCTATCGTCCTTTTCCTTGCAGCTGTGGCACAACCATAACTTGTGTTTCTTCTTTGTGGCAACTGCAAGTACAACACTGGTTCTTAGAGTAACAGTCTTTTCAATTGAATAAGATTGCCCATGTATAACTTAACTGCATTCAGAGAGGTAACATGATGCGCAACCTATTTTGATCAGTTTCCAGGGCAAAATATATTCTGGTATACCTTCATAACCAAGCTTCCTGCACTTACTGGTGTGTAAAGAACAGTAAAAAATAACCTCTCATAATGAGGTACATCATGAAATGCAAAAATACCTAAGTCTTCAATGTCTTAAAGGAGTCCTGACACAAAAATTTTCGCCCCGCGTTTTTTTGCTGCAATGTGTTGCTGGGGTCCTGTTAGTCATAACACGGCACATCGTTTGCTGCAGCGCGCGACAGATAATTAATTACAAGCTCCTCATTACCGACACAGCCTCAGTTTCGGTTTGACAGAGCTCCAAAAACGACAAGCCGCCGGGTGCAACTATTACCACCTAGCGAGTGAAACGCTCGGTCACGTGAGCACACAGAACAGTGACGCATTTCCGCGCTGTCTGTCGTCGTCGGGCTCATCGTCGTCTGAGTCCCTCGCATCAGTGTAGGCCAGAGACAGTCCCGCGCATCAGTGTTTGCTCGCCTCGACGACCAGCCGCTTTCTGAGCAGTCAGTCTTGGAATGTCGAAAGATCGAGCTTCACGCCAGAAAGCAACGAAGGCGCTGATGAAGTTTCTGCGAGCGACCAGCCTCGTTGAACGATTGTGACACTCCTGTGTGTGTTTGTGCTTCCCTTAATGTCAGCGACAGCGTATCATTTCTTGGCGTTCACCTCGATGCTAACCTTACCTTCGCTCTCCATATTGCTCACATTAGAAAAACGGCAGCATTCGGCATTCGCGCATTACTCAAAGCTCGCTCATATTTTTCTCATAAAGCACTCCTTTCTCTTTACTTCGCATTCATTCATTCTCATATCACTTATGGCATCGCATCATGGGGGAATACTTACCAGTGTCATCTTTCATCCTTACAACATCTACAAAATCGAGCTCTTCGCGTTGTTTTTAACTGCTCTCGCGTCAGTAGCGCCATTCCCCTTCTTCAGTGCAATAACATCTTAACGGTTAGCAACCTATTTCGGTTTAATCTAATTATGTTTCTGCATAAACAAATAAAAAATCAACTTTCTGCTAATTTCATTGATCCCAAGATGTTAGTTAATACTAACACAACCAGGTTTGCGGCTAACAATAACTTTTTACTTCCTAAGGTTCATACTAACTATGGTAAATCACCTTCTCTCTTCTGTACCATCTCCATATGGAATAACTTGCCCACTTCACTAAAATGTAAAAGTTTCTTTTATTTCATTTAAAAATCATTAAAAGAGCATCTGTTAAATAGTTGATCGGTCTTTTTTTGTTACTTCACAATGTATTTATTATTCGTATTTTTGATGCCATGCCCTTTTGTTTTTCAGTCTGCTTTGTGTATTCTTTGTTTCTGCGATTCTATTCTAACAGCTGCTTATTGTTGTTTTATTTATTTGTAATCATCACCGAGGGTCCCGTTGCAGTCGTGTACTTTGGGACCCTCGTCTGTATATTTTACTACATGTAATATTCTTTTATATCATGATAATAAACTTATTGATTGATTGATTGATTGATTGATTGATTGATTGATTGATTGATTGATGGCGACGATTTTTCTCGCGACTGGGATGGAAGGAAGTTTCGACGTGTCGAATCACTTCAGGTTTGACCCGCTGGCGAGGAGCAATTCGTGGGGAAGCGCGTCAAAATAGAAATGGCGGCTACGACGTCATCATAACTTGTACCGGCTGCAACGGTTACGTAGGGGAAGTAGGGGGGGTCACCTCGGGTCACCTCCGAGGGTGTCAATGCACCAGGTGCGGCCGATAATGCTGGATCGCGCTCGCGAACTTCAAAATTCATATAAAATACCTTCCAAGCCTTATTCGCTGTCGATATTTTGCAGATGGTACACGCACGTACACGGGAATCGATCCAGCAGGCTATCTCGGCCGCGAAATTTTGTGTCAGTACCCCCTTTAATAACAGATGGTATTTTTAGGCCTCAAAGCAACATCCATGCTGTGATTGGCACTGTAGTAGTGGGCTCCAAATAGCTTCTGGCCTAGATACTCTGCTTTGAAATTTGAGCCCACCACCAGAAAACTTTGCTGTGGCTCGAGTTCTATCCTGTTCGTTTGCAAACAGCAGCCGAGCACCTCTGCCTTTACATGTATTTAACAATGTAGTGTACCCGATGTCATCAGTAGTGTCCAGGCATCTTCAGTGAAGAACCTCTTCAAACTGCGTAGCTTGACCCTATAGTCTAAAAGGGCACTGAGTAGAACGTCTGGGCACACTTCAACTTCAGATTCATCCACAATGTGGCCACGAATGAGGACACTGTTGCATACAGTCTCTCCTACTATACCAGTCAGAAGTACTGGAAAAGACAAGGTTGCATTACGTTTGGGCAAATTAAAACGAGTAGTTGCAACTTACATCTGTGTTTTGAAGTCTCGGGAAGCTGTTCGAATGGCACTGATGCAGTGCTTGTGGGGTGTCTCATCTTTTTATGCAGCTTCTGGCCAATACTCTTCTTGGGACTACCCCGACATTTAACCACAGGGAGCTTCAGTTGCGGTACCGTCCGATTAGCAGCTGGCTCAGCTACAGGGACATCATGCTCCACCTGGATGGTAGTTCTGTCATGGCTGTGCTTGCCTTGTCAGCAGCTACAGTTGATTGGGCACTTTGGCTCTAACCAGCTTCCATGAACCTCTTCTAAGAGTTCAAGTCTCATGCTAAAAATATCAGCTGGACAATCAGCTAAACTGTCGGCCATTCATTTTAGTGTTCGCATGGCACAGTTGAATCGTTGATTTCTGTTCGTTTTGCCATACGAGGGTCCGGGCATAGTTAAAGGTTCCACTGGTACAATCTCTAACGGGTGCCCTTGGTCTGCAGCCAGTTCCATGCCCTCTGCCATGAAGGAGATTTGGTAGCTATCAAACCAACGCATCTTCACAGCCTTTTGTAGATCTGGGCTTTTCCCGAACTTGTGACACACAGCCAAGAAGTGGCGGCAACTTAAACCAAGACTAGAAAATGTTGTGCAGGTGCATGTCTGTTCATCCAAGCAAACTTTGTCATGTATTATCACAAAATGAAGATACACGGTAATGCTCTGATGTTAATTTCTGAACTTCTGGATTGCTTTTCTTTCGTTTTTCTTCTTCCTTTCTGATAAGGCTACAAGCATACGGAGTGAGAGCCTTGGAAAACATTCTGTCCATTTGACTTGAGGCGCCATAGGTATAGAACTCGCACGTCTGTAGAACGGCTGTTTCGTGCTTTGCGCCACGCCACATTGCGCTGGAGATCTTCACGAGGGCACGCAGTGCTTCATGAAGTTTTTGTGACGTAGACGAAATAGCTTTGACTGTACCATTGTGCGACTCCACGCGGTTGGTAGTGTTGTTGCCTCCAGTAAATGTAGCATTGCACAAGTGCCTTGCCCGCATGTGAGGTATTTTTGCCCAGTTGGTGTTGAAGTATTTCAGTGCATCTTCATTCGCGTACCTACAGAATTCTTCTTGCACTTCCTCGAATAACTGTGCTGTTGGTGCATTGACCATTTCACTAAAGCTATTTATCAGCCTTTCTCGCTCCTCTGCAGATTCGGAAAACTCTCCTGCAGCTGATCTAAATGCTTTCATGACGTGGAACTGGCATAGATGCACTGCCGGTTGCGATGGGAATGTTTCCCGAACAGCATTTATTTCGGTAAAGTACTTGTCAACAACAACGGCGTTTGTTTTTGTAGCATCCTCATTTTCATTCACAAATGCCTGCAGCAATTTTGTGACATGTTGTTGTTCCGAGGCAACGACTGCATAAGCAACCCTTTGGCCGCTTTGGCGGCAGCGACATGGCTGCGGCCAAAGCCATCCGCAATGACGAAAACAAACAGGGGCATCCTGAGTTTGTCCTGTAAGTAGCATCCAGGAGAAGCACTTTCGGAAACAACGCAAAAACCCTCTTGATGATGATGATGATTGTATAAAAAGAATTTGCAGCTCTTGATTTTCGTCAGTGATAGGAATTATCCTAGCTTGCCGTGTGGACAGCAATTCCTCAATCACTTAATGAGTTGGTCTGCTTCGTGCCTTCTTCTTCTCTTATTTCTTAGGTTATGAAGTTCCCTAGCTGTATGAGTCTTTCCTGGAATGATTTCCAAACCAAACGAAAGAGAGTTAATTGTCATTGAACATTTATCCAGCAAGAAAAAGAGAGAAAGAAAAGAAACACAAGCTTCTATTAAAAGTTGTAATTTAATGATAGAAATATTCACTTACCTGAGTTTTCTTCGAGTTTTTGCAGAATCAAGCGTGGAGGAACTCTCATTTCTAACAGTGCTTCCACGAGTTCTTTCTGATGGTCCCCAAACCTGCGGGACTCTGGATATGAGTTGAAGATCGCGGGTGTCGTGTCATGATTGTGCTCCAGCATGACGCTGGTTATTTCCAACTCCTGGAAAGATCTCCTGGCAGCGATGACGATGCAAGCCGGGCAATCTTTCTTCATTGTCCTTATTAAGAGAATAGGGCAAAGTGAGTCAGAGCGCGCGTCGCCACAATTTACGGCAACACAATTCTCGCCAAATGGAAGGCCTTTGCAACAAGCTATGCTTTACACCGCTGTAACGCTAGTTCTATTCCATACCTTTCATTCGGACGAATTCTAGTGCCAGTAGTCCTGCGCGGCCCACCATGCTTGCAAGTGAAAGTAGCATTAGCGAATTCAAGCTGCTTTTCCAACTTCGCCGCTGCCGATGAGAGATGTGCGTTGACCACGTCGACTGATTTGCTTGTTTTCTTAACAAAGTATTCGTGGTCACTTGAAACTGACGAAACACATTTGCAAACTCTGCAAAAGACTGAAATCTCTCTGCCTCTTTTATCTCCATGGTTGTAGAAGCACGTCGAGCGAAAATTTGGCGGAGGCCGCGGCGTGCTTGCAGCGGCGTGCTTCGGCTTGCATCAGCGGAGGTTTCCAACCGCAACCGCTTTATCGACATGGCGCTGCATCGTCGTGCATATAACCACTTCCGGTACCGCTGCACTCCGTAGTGCATATAACATTGTTCATCTTGTTTTCCGCGAGTTTTGCGCCACTGTTTTTCGCCGTCTAGAATCCCGCTACGTAAAATTTCCCAGGGAACGCGAAGTCGCCGAGCACGTACGCAGGTTTGCGGCAGTGACAGTTTCCTCAAGGCATGGGCGCCCTGGACGGGTGCCATATTGAAGTCTGTCCCCCAAAAGAGAATGCCGCTGATTACATTAATTATACGGGGTGGTACAGCATCATATTATTAGCTGTTGTGGACCACACCTACAAGTTTCAATACACTAATGCAGGAACGCCTGGAAAAAGCCACGATTCCAATGTCTTTCAGCGGTCACGGCTTTCTAAAGTGTTGGCTGGCAGCCGATTCACCAAGGACAAAAGGCTCCTTAAGAATGTGGAAATTGGTCCAGTGCTGCTTGCTGACGTTACAGCCAACAATAATGAAGCCTTACCTTCACCCTGGCCCTAGAGGTTCCCCTACGCAGTACTTTAACTACCGTCTCTCGAGTGCCAGGCGTGTGGTTGAAAATGCATTCGGCTGGCTGAAGGCACGCTTCCGGATCTTGCACACGCTCGAGTGTGACATTGACAATGTCAACAGCATCATTCGTGCATGTTGTGTTCTGCACAACATTTGTGAACAGCTCAATGATCGCTGCGATGTCTTGTGGGTGGATGCCGTCACAAATGAAGATCGAAGACGGCCTCAACCAGTTTGTACGACGAGACGGGTGGAACCATCTGGTGTGGCTGTGAGGAATGCCCTTGCTGAATACTTGCACTCTACTAAATGAGAGAATGCTGCGAAAAGAAGGAACGATGTGCTCTTTGCGTGTGCTCCTATTAGAATTTTGCTGTGTAGTGACCTAGAAAGTTTTTATGCATTGCCTGTGTCGCGATTTGACCACAATGCCGTGCGAGTACATCACAATGTCATGAATATGTCGTACTTTTTACCCTTGCATACAATAATAATTGTTGGGGTTTAATGTTCCAAACCACGATAAGATTATGAAGGATGCTGTAGATGACGGTTCCATAAATTTCGATATCTGCTTCTTTAACGTACATCTAAATCTAAACACACAGGCCTCAAGCATTTCTGTATCCATTAAGAAGGCAGCTTGGGTTTCAATCCTGCAACCTTCGGGTCAGCAGTCGAGTGTCATAACCGCTAGACCACCGCGACGGGGATACCCCTGCCTACAGAGTTCAGGTTTATTTATTTATTAGATGCGAAGTATCTTAAGGCGGAGCTCAATCCTGTGCTGGTGGTGTGCGGCGTGAAAACCCTTACTGCACATGCGCATACCCCCTCCACACACCTCCTCTCCACTCACCCTCTCCCTTCCCCTCTCCACTTCTCCTTTCCACTCTTCCTCTGAAACGCGGGCTAGACATGCGGAAATTCTCTCCTGCGCAACGCCGCGATGAGCTCAAGCGCATGCGCGACCCCTCCCCTTCTCTCTCCTCTTCTACGCTGCCCCCCTCTCGCCCGCCTGTCGACCGCGTTCCCCGCTCGCCCTGTGAGAATTAATGGCCAGGCTAGATAGAAGATACGACGCGCGTAGCGTCCGTCTTCGCGTTCCACGACGCGAGGTCGGTAGCATGCCCAACGAACGCCAACAGAACGCGATCGTGCAAGTGCTCCGGCTTCGCATCGCTTCATGGTCCCATTTAGCGGGAGATGGTGTAATTGTTTTATTTCTTCAACAATACTGCCAATCTCATTCGGGATCATTGCAGGAGGAACACAGTGTCACATACAATAGTCATAAAAGAAAAAAAATACTTAGTACATTGTTAGCTCCTTAGTACAAGGCACTCTTGACGTGAGAGCGTTTTGTAATGATGTTACAAATGTGTTTATGGACTTTGTATTAGTGATCGATTTATCTAGTTCATTCCATTCTCTAATTGTACGAGGAAAATAAGAGTATTTTAGGCAGTTTGTGTTGGTTGAGTATTCAGTCAATGTTTGGGAGTGTTCCCGTCTTGTTGGTCTTGTAGTGTTTAATGAGAGGAACTTGGTTTCATCAGTCTTAATGTATCCATTCATACATTGGAATAGAAACTTTAGTCTTGCTATTTTAGCTCGGCTTTCTATGGTTAGTAATCTAGCTTGCTTTAGCAGTTCTGTTGGCGAATCCGTACTCTTGTATTTATTGAATTCAAAGCGAATCACTTTCCGTTGTATGCCTTCTAGTTGAGATAGATGCGTTTTGGTATGAAGAAACCACGCAACTATGGCATATTCTAGCATTGGTTGAACCAGCAGCTTTGTTTTAGATGGTGCGAGTCGCAGTCGATGTCTAAGAACAAAAAGCCTTTTTAGGGCTGATGTTTTTTATGTGGGTTTCGCACCTGAGATCGTGTGACAGTGTCAAGGTATTTGTGTTCTTTCACCTGTGGAATTGTGATGTTGATTGTGTAGTTGAAGTCAGATTTCACCTTTTTACGAGTTACTGAGAGTACTGCAGACTTTTTGATGTTAATCTTCATTTGCCATTCCTGACACCAGTAATGAACACGGCGTAGGGCTTCGTTAAGTGTCTCTTGATCTGATGTTGGATTTATTTCGAGGTATAGGATGCAGTCATCTGCAAAGAGTCAGAATGTTACATTGCTTATGGACGGCAAATCATTTATGTACAAAAGGAATAACATAGGCGCGAGAACACTGCCGTGCAGTACTCCTGATGTGACGGGTTGTGATGAGGATGCTGCATTATGAATTCACACAAACTGTTGCCGATCTGTTAAGTAGTCCTGGATCCAATGAACAATACTGTCACCGAAAACGGAAAGTTTCAAAACTAGCTTTCTCTGCGACACGCAGTCAAATGCCTTGGTAAAATCTAGCAGTACTAGGTCTATTTGTTTCTCGTTGTCAATGGCCAGCGACATGTCATGCACAGACATGCGCAGACATAGGCACAGACATGCGCAGAAGCCTATATATGCCTATGTATGCCAGTATAATGCGCTGCACTAAGTGTTGGATAAACAGTTGAAAGTTTGTGCTCCCCTAAACCCTTTCCCTCGTTATTTCTTTGCTCGAAAAAGCCACAACTGTGGCTTCCACTTGAACATTAACCGACTAGCCCAGCAACGTGTACTTTAGATATGCATTTCACTATTTTGTTTAGTAAAATAGCCAGTTGTGTTTGCAATTTTGTGATTGAAGCTGTACCTTTGTTGGTTCTCCCCGAAACCAAAACCCGTGTTTGGGCACTGCGAGTAATCTTCAGAAATTTCACTGCAAATCTTACTACAAAACACCCCGCAGGGGCGTCTGCGCAAACAGGCGTTTGGTGTGTAGCGACATCACGGACCCGAGCTAACGGGGGGTTTCGACCCCCCGTTAGCTCGGGTTCCTGGGGGTTGAGCCGACGCCGGGTGATTGGACCTTTAAGGCCCCCCGGCAGAGGCAACACACCCCTTTGGCCCCGTCTTCACGTAGACGGCACCCCTGGGCTGACCCACCCAGGGGAAATCGGCAGTCGCCTTTTCCTGTCTCTCTCTCCCCTCATCTTCGTCTCTCTCTCTCTCACTTTAAATCTTTCCTGTCTACTCCTCCCTTCTAGTTACTCCCATATTTCCTGGCGGCAAGGGTTAACCTTGTGTAGGTATCCAACCTTGGATAGTTATATTGGGTTATAGTGACAGCGTACGGCTGGCGCCGTGCAGGCTGTTTGACAAGTCCAGCCGCGTCCCCTTGTTGGGCTCCGTGGTGGGCGGGTCGGCGCTGTTGCCGAACACATTCATCTTTTTATGGCGTCTCAAGCATCCGCTCTTTTTGATCGGTCTCGTAAAAGAGGCCGCACCGAGGCAACCTATCATTTCTCAACGCAGACCACTGTATCATATCCCAAATACTACGTCATTCACAGTGAAGGAACTCCAGTAAGAAAGCTATCCCCGTTTTTGGTGGCCAAGTGCCTAAAGGAAAAGATCGGGCCCACGTACAAAGCTTCTAAAATGTCAAGTGGTGATCTACTCCTCGAACTTGCCGACAAAGACCAAGTGCCGAAACTCTCTGAACTCAACCGTATTGGTGACACAACCATAACAATTTCCGCACACAGATCCCTAAACACCAGCAGGGGAGTAATATCCGAAGAAGATTTCTTGGGTCTAAGCGACGAAGAACTCCTCGAAGGCTTCCAGGACCAAAATGTCATAAAGGTACAGCGAATAGTTATCCGGCGCAACGATCAGGAAGTCCCTACAAAACATGTGATACTGACCTTTCGAACTAGTGAATTGCCCACCTCTCTTGAGGCAGGGTACGTCAAAATAAATGTCAGGCCCTACATTCCTAATCCCAGACGGTGTTTTAAATGCCAAAGGTTCGGACATGCATCCCATTCGTGCAGGGGAAAAGAAACATGTGCAAAATGTAGCGAAAACGACCACAAAACCGAAAACTGCACTTCATCGCCACTTTGTGTCAACTGCAAGGGTGATCACCCAGCGTATTCCCGCTCATGCCCATCATGGAAAAAAGAAAAGGAAGTCATCGCTCTGACCGTCAAAGAAAAAATATCATTCCACGAAGCACGAAAACGCCTGTCTTACCTTTTCCGCAGGAGTTATGCCGATGTGGCGCACGCGGGGGCAGCGCCACAGAGGCCCCAGGAGCCCACCTCGACCACACGCAGTGGTCCCTTGGTGACTCCAAGCGCCCCCTGGTGGAAGCAGCGTCTGCTGCTCCATCCACGTCAAAGGGCCCGCAGACTCCGGTCTCCAAGGGCCCTAAACTCAATCGAATGCCACGGCCTGAGACCGGGTTTCAGCGCCGAATTCTCGATCGTCCAGCGCCTCTGAGAGGGCGATGGAGATCGACCACAAAGCCTCGGTGTCATCGACACCGACTGACAAGCGCTCCCTGGAGCGCGCCAAGCAGGACAAAGTCCCCATCACGACTATCTTCAACAAAAAGCGATAACTCAAATGGTTATCGCTCCTGTATGCTATACAACTGCTCAACATATGTCACCTATACATTTTAAATAACGGAACACTTTACAACTGTATATTTGCTCTTTTTTCTCCATCATGGTTTTCATCGTTCACTGGAACTGCAGAGGGCTACTACATAATTTAGGTGACATAAAATACATCATAAAAGACATCATAAACAAGTACTCACCAATAGCATTATGTTTTCAAGAAACTAACCTAGGCGCAAAACATAAACAAGTCCTTAAGGGGTTTACAGTTTCCCGAAGGGACCGCGAAGGCTGTAGCCGACTTTCGGGAGGTGTAGCTATTGCCGTTCAGTGCGGCACTCCTACCCGATATGTTTAACTAAACACGTCTTTCGAGGCCGTAGCCGTCACCATTTTATCTTACAAAACCATCACCGTTTGTTCTCTCTATATCCCACCCCACACCCATTTTACCACGAGAAACCTAGAAAACCTAATGGAACAGTTACCAAAGCCATTTATTTTAGTGGGAGATTTTAACGCTCATTCTACTCTTTGGGGTAGTGAGAAAACTGATCAAAGAGGGCAGGTCGTTGAAGATTTTGTTTTGTCAAGTGATATCTGTCTTTTAAACTCGGGTGCTTTTACATACTTTTCACCAACCTCACGCACTTTTAGTTATTTAGATCTTGCTCTGTGCTCACCAAGCCTTTTTAACGATCTTAAATGGAATGTCCTCGACACATCATATGGCAGTGACCATCAACCGGCCATCATCAAACTCTTACCAACATACGAAACTCTAGCTACCAAGCCACGACGGTGGAAATTACAACTCGCGAACTGGCCGCTTTTTACTGAGAACGCGAAGCTCGAAGATGTCTTTTTACCGGAACTTCTATAGAGGAATTGAACGAAAGGTTTATAGAAGTTTAATTACAGCGGCAGAAAAGGCGATACCACAATCGTCCGGTATCGTGCGAAAAAAATTAAATCCCTGGTGGACGAAAGAATGTACCGAAGCGAAAAAACAGCAAAACAAGGCCTGGGGAAACTTACGAAGGTACCCGACGTATAGCAACCTCGTGATCTATAAACAGGCAAAAGCCAAAGCACGATTTATTCGTAGGCAAGCGGAGAAGTGCTCATGGCAAAAGTACATATCATCAATTAATAGTTCCCCCGCAGGGGCGTCTGCGCAAGCAGGCGTTTGGTGTGTAGCGACACCACGGACCCGAGCTAACGGGGGGGTTTCGGCTCTCTCCCACGCCTAGCCGTGCGTGGCATTGCCGTGTCCGGGGAAAAGGGGATCCTGGGGGTTGAGCCGACGCCGGGTGATTGGACCTTTAAGGCCCCCCGGCAGAGGCAACACACCCCTTTGGCCCCGGCTTCACGTAGACGGCACCCCTGGGCTGACCCACCAGGGGAATTCGGCAGTCGCCTTTTCCTGTTTCTCTCTCCTTCATCTTCGTCTTTTCTCTCACTTTTAAACTTTCCTGTCTACTTCTCCCTTCTCGTTACTTCCGATTTTTCCTAGCGGCAAGGGTTAACCGTGTGTGGCTCCCAACCTTGGGTAGACCATATTAGGTTATAGTGACGGCGTACTGCTGGCGTTGCGCAGACTTTTACATGTTCTGCCACGTCCCCCTGTTGGGCTCCGTGGTGGGTGGTAGGCGCCGTTGCCGAACAAGCGACTTTTTCCATGGGACCCTCGAACCCCTCTTCCACAGATCGTGCCCCAAAAAGGGTACGCACCGATGCATCTGAATCTTTTGGCCCAAAAACAACGACACTTTTCCGAAATACCACGTGGTTCACTGTGAACAATCATCTGAAAAAGCCAGAGCCATTTCACCTTTTCTTGTTGCTAAGTGCTTGAAAGACACCATAGGAACGGGATATAAGGCCACAAGGATGGCAAGCGGGGACCTACTCCTCGAATTAAAAGACAAGGCACAGTACCTTAATTTGTCACATCTAGTCGCGTTTGGAAACATCCCGTCTCTGTGAGCGCGCACGGACCATGAACACTGTCAAAGGCGTAGTGTCCGATGAGGACCTGATTGGCCTCAGCGAGGAAGAACTTCTAGATGGATGGAAAGATTCAAATGTCACTCATGTCCAAAGGATCAAGATAAGGGCGACAACACAGAAATACTGACCAAGCATTTGATACTTACTTTTGCCTCCAGCACACTACCCGAGACCATAGAAACCGGCTACGTCAAGCTTGCTGTACGACCTTTCATACCAAACCCGCGGCGATGCTTTAAATGTCAAAGATTTGGTCACGCGTCTCAAAGCTGCCGAGGGCAGCTCACTTGTGCAAAATGCGGAACGACGGGTCATTCTGTTGATGACTGCGCTGGCGATGGGACTCACTGCGCGAACTGTGAAGGTGATCACCCTGCGTACTCCAGGGCCTGCCCGGCCTGGAAGAAAGAGAAAGAAATACTCACGATAAAAGTAAAAGAAAACATATCGTTCCGCGAAGCACGACAGCGAGTTTCATCGTCATTTCCAGCAAGAACATCTTTTGCCGAAGTGGTGCGACGGGGGGCAGCACCACAACGGCCTATCGCGGTTGCCCGGACCACTCGCAGTGGGCCGAGGCAAACGCCACCCGCCCCCATGGTGGGAGCAGCGAAGGCTGCCCCGCCTACTCTGAATCTGACCACACCGGCGGCCACTACAAGCTCCAGCACCGTAGAGGCCAAGGAGAGCACATCGCCCTCCGGCTCGGTGGCGTCCAAGACTTCGTCACACCAGGCGAAGTCCCCACCTGCCAAGCCAGAGATCCCGGCGACTCCAGGGTCGTCGGGTCTCACGACCACGCCTCGCCAGGCGAGGTCGGACAAACAAGCCAGCAGCTCGCATACGCGGGCGTCCAGTGCCTCAAACGAGCAATGGACACAACTCCGGTGCCTCTGGTACCGAAAGAGCGGCGTAGCTCCCTGGAGCGCGCCAAGAAAACAAAAAGCCGATAATGAGCCGACGACGGCCTGCTACTTGAGCTCTAAATTTCGACCTAAACAACACCCACTTCCTTCTCGTACACACAGCACTACCTGATATCCAATATGGAAGCACAAATTATACAATGGAACGTGAGAGGACTGCTTAGAAATCTCGACGATGTCCAAGAACTCTTACACAAACATACACCAAAGGTGCGGTGTGTACAAGAAACACACTTAAAATCCAAACACACGAACTTTCTACGCAGCTACTACATTATTTTCCGGAAGGACCGGGATGACGCCATCGCGCCATCCGGGGTTGTAGCCGTTATAGTTAATCAAGGAGTAGCATGCACACATTTACCACTTCGAACTTCCCTTGAGGCAGTGGCTGTTCGAGCGGTTCTTTTGAACAAACTCGTCACCATTTGCTCTCTCTATATGCCTCCACATTACCAACTGCAAAAACATGAATTTCAGTCTTTAATAGATGAGCTCCCTGAACCTTACCTTGTACTTGGGGACTTTAATGCGCATAGCTGTCTATGGGGTGACTCCCGCTGCGACGCGCGAGGTCGTCTAATTGAACAGTTCCTTTTCTCTTCCGGCACGTGTCTCTTGAATAAAAAAGAGCCAACATACTATAGCCTTGCGAACAATACCTACTCGTCCATAGACCTCAGCATCACATCTCCATCACTTCTGCCCCTTCTAACATGGAAAGTCATTAATAATCCCTATGGAAGTGACCATTTTCCTATAGTTCTGAGCACCCCAATAGACCGATGTCACCGAGCATACTGCGCATGCGCAAGCTCGACGACGACTGACCGGCCGCCATCTTAGTTGTAGTTCTCGGAGCGCTTGTGCCGCTGCGGTTTGCAGGACTCTCCGATCAACTTGCGCCGTGTGAAGAAAATCGACTTCGATCAACATCGCATGTGCTTGACATTACTACTCAGACCTTCTAGGTAAGTGTTTCAACGAAGCTTATTCTTTCTTACAGCGTAGTTTATAAAATATCACGCTATATTGCACAGCTGTAGCGGCCGGATCGGCCCGGCATAAACCGACGAGCCGGCGTGGTCTTTCCGTGCATTTATTCTGAAACAGAGAGGTTTGTGACCCTGAGCTGGTCGTCAGTTAACGTTTAGATTATGTAAGTGGTGTAGTCAACGTAAGGCAATGTAAAGGTAGTTGCCAAAGGCTGTATGGGCCGCTTCGCGGAAGTGAGAAGCATCGCGCTGATCGTATTTCGCTGCATTAGCGACGGGCATTTGCTAAACACATTCCGAGTGTGGTGCAGTTGGAGCTTTCCGAGCACTGAAAAACCGAGCAGTAAAGACGCACGGAAGTGCAGGTCCGATATGTTGTCGCTGTGTTGCGCGCTCGATTCTGCCGTTCTTGTAATGCGCCCTTAGCGGTCAGCTGATCCCGCCGATTACGCGCGCCTACGTACCGTCGCTCTGACCACCACCCAGGCGATACGCAACAAGGAGAAATATAGGAAATGGAAAGGCTGCTTTACATATTAGATTATCGTGACGCGCAGCCGAGAACGCCTGTGTAGTGGGTGGCGAAATGCCGATTTGTCTAGTTCGCTATCATGCAGCCGTCTCTGCTGCATCGGTCATCATGGGTAGCTAGCCACTGACTGGAATGTGCTAAGAAAAATTTGTCGCTCGCGGAGAAACGTGCTCGCCCAAGCACTTGAAATTTTACGGAGCCGTAGTTCGTGCCGCGTTCGTGCTGCATCGGTTATCATGGGTAGCTAGCCACTGATGGGCATGTGCTTTAAGGGCTAAGAAAAATTCGTCGCTCACGGAAAAACGTGCTCGCCCAAGCACTTGAAATTTTACGGAACCGTAGTTCGTGCCGCGTTCGTGCTGCATCATCATTCCTTTTGCATTGATGGTTATTGTGTATGGATAGTTTGTTGCTAGCACTTTCCAAAAGCAGCTACGTTTTCAGTGGAGCTTTGTTTGTGGAAGACGACCAAGTTAGCACTTTAAGCAGCATATGGCTGTGGGAGTTAGCTGCATGTGTGCTGGTCCTCGTAGTGTGGTCATCTAAGAGTACGGTTGAAACAGTAAGAATAATCACGCCATATAAACCTTTGGCTTATGAAATTTTATTATATGACAAGCTCATAAAAGTGTGTTAGCACTTGACTATGGTAGGTTGCAGTATGCTAAATATTGTTTTGTCGCAGGCCTGTATATCGTGATCATGGCATGTAGACCTATAACCGACAACCAGGAAAAGTGGACCAGTCAGACAAAGTCACTGAACCCATTCTTTGGAAAAGAACACATCTATAGGTATGTACAACATTGTGTTAAAATGGAACCAATTTATAAATAAGCCGAGACATGGGTTAAAGCTTGTTTTTCAGTGCGTCCCCTTGCCAGAACACATAAGTAACCTTTCTTAGGGTGATTATGCCACCACAAAATGTTTGTTGACAAATAACACCTATGAAATTTCTCCTTCAAGCACGTTGAGGAGCAAAATTATGACATGGCAATGAATGTAGAAATAATCTGAGCCTTTCGGAACAATAACGAAAATATGAAATAGTATGTGCCAACTTTTTGAATGCCACGGGGCTTTTAAGACAGACAGCATTCGTTAACTTTCAGCTCTTGCACGCAGCAGCTTGACTTAAATGACATTGAATTTTCAGCAAGCACATCCACAGAGTGGTATAAACATCTGCATGGCACATATCATTACCTAATTATTTATTTGGACCTGTTGTAGCATCACAAGGACATTTTTTCAGGGAGGTTACAGAGTAACAAACACCTGTATACAAAAAGTGCAGTGCAAGAATTTAATATTTTACTACAAAGATGAAAAAAAAGGGATGACAAATAGGAAGGATTTGAACACAAACAAAACTGGAAGCACAGAAAGAGAAAAAACAACTACATAATAAACCTACAAAAAGGGGCAGGTCATGAAAGCATCCGGCAAACAGTCAGTGTGTGCAACATAAAACTGCACTTACACACTGCAAAATAATAAGCTTGCTTAACGAGTGAGTGCTCCAAATCTGCTGGACATGCCAGGTAATGTCCTGTCATGTAGTACCAGAATGTGTCGCAAACTATGGGAGGCCTACTATCAGCAAACAGTGTCTGACACACGCGCATGATTCCACTTAATCCTTCAGCATTCCTCAAAAATGTGAGAGTTCATAAAGGCACGTGGAAACCTGCCAGCACACTGCGAGTTTGGAGTAAGCCAGTTAAGTCTGTGACATAATAAAAAATCCTCACACTGGTCTTTTCTCATTTACTGAAGCGCTGCTGCGTCAAATGCTGACGTTTCAGACATTCTCAAGGATTGAGCTTTCACTCTGACAGAAATTGTTTGCCTTCTGTGTTCCCAGTTTGCTTTTAGTGTATTCTAGACATAGGTCGGCAAACTCACTCATGAGTCAGCTCAGTCCAACTCACTCAGACTCAGATCGAGCCATGAGTCTGAGTTTGAGTGAGTCCGGGGGAGTAAAATTTTCGTGAGTGTGAGTACGAGTGAGTCCGGTTGGGAAAAAAAATTTCGTGTGAGTGAGTCCAGTTCAGGAAAAATTTTGGCAAGCCTCAGCCTGAGGGAGCCCTAAGCGCAATATATAAATTGTGAGTGAGTCTGAGTGAGCTCCATGTTTTTTGCCGACCTATGATTGCAGATATATAACTGTGTTTGCAGTGTTGAGCTGCGGGTAGGTGCTTGTCCTTGGTCAGTAGCTTGTTATCGCTTATGCTTTACCAGCTGGATTGATTCATTAACTCAGTTGTTCAGCACAGTACACTGTGACAAAAGGCAGAGAGAGAGAGATACTGTTTTATGAAGCTTGAGGGGTCATTTACCACACAATTATAATCTTTCAGAACAGTTCTTGAACTCCAGTTATAAGTTGCAATTCCATAAAAATGGTATTATTCATTTTATTTATCTTTCCAGGTGTACATCTGCACTCAATAAGTTGCACACCATATGCTGACATTATAATATTTCATGCAGGTACATAGAAAGCAAAGGTGCTCAAAAACATCGAGATGCTGGGATACGCCTCTTCACTTCAGGACATTTGCAGAAGCTGCAGTTTTTGGAAGGCAGTGGTGCAGAGACCGTTGTACGTGCAGAAGTGCTAGCTTCCATGACTACTAGGACCCTGTACAAGGCATCCATCAAGTTGTATAAATGTGATGGTGAGGTAGTTTCGGGGAGCTGCACCTGCGTTGCAGGCAAAGGTGCAGTGTGCAAGCACATCTGCTGTGTCTTGTATGGTTTAATGTACATTGCACAGCATGATCTGGCATCTGTGCCAGACTCTCTCTCGTGCACAGAGACAGAAAGACAGTGGTACCACCCCAGAGACCCCAGGAAGGTCACGGAAGATTTTGAGAATGTAGTCTTTTCCAAGGACACCTGCGACAGGATCAGCTGTGCACCAGAACGACACCAAAAACGAATTCAGTATTCATCTTTGAAAGCAGACAGAAAGGTGATGAAAACACCCAGCCTGATAAACTTGCATGGCAATCTTAAGAAATGCGGCCTCGACTGCTTTGCCGACATTCTCGAGGCAAACGACTTCTTGCCCGTGAGAATTGCAGAAACAGCAAATTGTGCTGAAGAAGACAAAGGAATGCCGAAACGATGGCTTGATGCTGTAAAAGCTGGAAGTGCAGTCCAGTACACAGTTAATGACGTGAATGCTGTGGAGAATGCCACAAGGCTCCAGAGTGGATCACCCATGTGGCATCATTACCGGAAAGGAATTATAACTGCATCATCGGCGCATAGAGTGTACACATGGGTGAATAGTACGTGCAAAAGAAAGATGGGGCCCCATGATGTGCGCTCTCTGCTAAGCACTATCATGGGTAAGAAAGTGCGTGCTACTTATGCCATGAAGCGGGGCCTTTTATGCGAAGACAGCGCAAGGAAGGCCTTCCTTGAAAAAAATAAACAGCACGTGGACATCGACGTGAGGCAGTGTGGTCTTTTTTTATGCCGCAACCATCCTTTCCTTGGGGCAAGCCCAGACGGAATCGCTACATGCAGTTGTTGTGCACCACGCCTTTTGGAGATCAAAAGCCCCATGAGAATTGATGCATTTTGCAAGAATGAACTGCGTGGTGGATGCCTCAAAGCCAGCAGCAGGTATTTTACCCAGGTGCAGACACAAATGGGGGTTACCGGTCTGAAGAGTTGTGTCCTCTTCGTGTACAGTGAAGAAAAGTGTGTGCAAGTTCCTGTACTTTTTGATGAGGCATTCTTCACTGAGCTGGTGAAGTGCTGCAAGTTTTTTGCTGACCAGTACCTGGTGCCTTATTTCTCTGGAAATTGGCAGCTTTCTTAATCAGTGTAAATTTACTGTTCCTCTTTGTCATCCCTTTCTGCATGATTTATATTCTGCTGGTGTATGATGTACTATGCGTAATCTCACTTTAATGACGTGTGCAGAAAATTATCCTCGGTACTAATATATCCCATGTATCATGTATCTGGCCGAGGAGTGGCACAAAGCTGCTACATAGCAGCTCTCTATCTGTAATAATAAGTGTTGGGGCTTAATGTCCCAAAACCACGATATGATTATGAGACACGCCGTAGTGGAGCGCTCTGGAAATTTCGGCCACTTGGGGTTCTTCAACGTGCACCCAAATCTAAGTACACAGGCCTCAGGCATTTTCACCTCCATAGAAAATGCATTGTGTAACACAAGAAACTGCGAACATGCATCGTTCAAGCTGGTTTATGCGAGGAATACCCCAATGACGTTCAGTGCAATGTGGCCAAATGTCACCAACAAAGCCAATCTTGATCTCACAATTTATCTACAAATGAGCCAAAGAAGCAAGACTGCTTGCCCTCCTGCATATCAAGACCCAACAAAGGATTGACACTCATTACTTCAATGTTCAACGATGCCACAAGGACTACCAACTGGTTTGGATTATGGACCTTGATACGACATAGCGAGAACCATTTGTGATGGTACTTAGGACCTTGCGATGTATGTGGACATATTGGTGTACTGGACTATGATGTCATGCTTGGTGGCATGACGGAAGAACTGTTCCTGCGTGCTACCTGAAGTTTGCCATCTGCTGCAGCCCATGCGATTATTTATTTTTATGTGACCTGCTCATATTACCACTGCTCAGCACAAAGCATGTGTCTTGCCACTATCTCTGTACTGCAAGTGTTTTTTGCCTGCACTGTGAATAATATATTTTCTCACCACAAGTACACCCCAATAAACAACTCATTCTGTACTGGTTAGATTGTTTGCGTCTTCACCGACACAACCACGTGAACAGTAATTTTGTTTGAAAGAAAAACCGTAGAAAAAGCTTTATTCCTAACTGTAGGAGGTCGAACGTGTCTTCGCTTTGAGCGCCTAAGAATGGTTTTGTCTTTCGTTAAAGTTTCAAGATGTTGAGACACTTACACTAGCAGCAACGTTTAGATAAAGCAATGAAACTGTACATAGGAGAGTATTCACTTTATTATTCAGAGGGCATTAACGCATAATTTACAAGAGGTGGACAGAAACAAAGTAAACACAGTTATCTTGTACTGGCATAGTTCAAGCAGCTCATGAGCACAGAGGGAGACTGTTGGATCATGTGTGGGAACACTGATAATTTAATTGTACGCTGAAATTCTTTCATATGGCAGCCACTGGTTGAACATATATCAAAGAAGTTATCACACATGTGCGTAACGTGCATAGCAGTGCGTAAACCTTTCCTGCAATCAACAGTGCAAGGACATATTGATACATTAATGCAAGACATCACTTAGGCAACGAACAGTCCCTGAACATCATTGCTGACAGTCTCTTGAAAGTGCTGGTCACTGTGCCATCACTTTCACAAAACAAGCAAATACATCACTTTCCTTCTAGCGCATGCCCTTGTTTGATCATGCAGAAGTATTCAGATGTCTGAATGAAAAAGTGCTAGCTAACTGAAAACATGTGAGGTTAGGACATGAGTGCTAATCTCGCATATTAATAAATACAGTAAAATCTTGTTAATTTGAAAGCCATTAATTCGTAAAATCAGATAATTCAGGCGCGCTCTCTGGTCCCGGCCAGCATAAGTGTTGTTTAATGGAATCAAACCCTCCTTAATTCGGTCATGATTGGCCGCAACCCGGTTAATTCGGACGATTCTCAAAGCGCACCCCACACGAAGCACCACAATCGTGTGGTGCAAAGGAGCGACAACAGTGTTCGCAGGCAACCGAAACGAGGTGGTGCAATCTGCATCACTACTGCCATCAGCGTGAACTGTATGGGAACAATGTTTCCAGTTAATTTTGAGGTAGCACGTTTCGGGTTAGTGAAGACAGGAAGGTCGTGAGCCGCGGTTACATTGTAGACAAGGTCACAAGTGGCGAAAATTACTGCTTTTAAACTGCTCTTATGAAAAGTGCAGGATTTACTTATTCGTCAAGAAAATAGAAGTGTATTGACATTACACACACTTAATTTTTTTTCTTGATACTTTCGATAATTCAGAATTTAGTCAATTCGGATATTTTTTTCGGTCCTGTGAGATATGAATCAACAAGCTTTTGCTGTACAAATTTTTACGGGAAGATCAAGGAGCAGAGACGCACACAATGGAGCCACTGAAACAAGAGTTTGGCATTAACTTTTGACAATGTCTAAATTTTCCTGACCATCTCAAAAAGCAGTTTTTCTAGTGTTCAGCTGGGTGTAGTTTTCAGCAAAGGTGAATCAATGAAGTTAGACAACAGGGCACAGATCTGCCACACTTTGTTGAGTTGTTCAGCCATACTGTTTGGGAAAATCTGTGATAGTATTCTGAAGGTTTTCACCCTCCTGATGACTCTCTCAACATGTATTCGCACGCTTGCGATTCGTCTTGTTTCCTCTTCGTCTTTTTCTGACAGCTGCGGCCGTCCACCCATAAAAGGAGGAATGTTGAGACCTAACGAACGTGTCTTACATTCATCTGCAATAGTGAATCCCCTATCGGCCATGATGCTGCGCCCAGGAGTGAATTTATCTAAGATTCCACAGTGATTGGTCAAGGCCTTGTCCGACAAACGGCCAGGTGCTAGGTCCGAGACAAATGTCACAAATCCGTTGGGGCTGCAAACAATCAGTCCCTTGGCGGTATTGTGCTTCTTGTACAACGAATACGTCTCACTTTGAACGCGAAAAGATGACGGTGTTTCAATGAAGATCTCTGTGCAGTCGAGGATACCGTCCACGGTGTTGAATCCCTTGGAAAGGAAGGCTTGTGGGCGATACTTGTCACACAGATCTGGTGGCATCCATGTGGGCACCTGCATCATGCGATAAAAAAAAAGCTTCTTCATTCCACAGAACCATGTTTGTGTGGATAACACCATGGCAAAATATAAAGCATCAAAAGTACTCACTTATATTCAATTTAAAATATGCCTTAAAACTGAATTTGTGAGAAGCGACAACATGCAACTCTCCCGAACTGCTGCTCTTGTGAACAGAGCTCGGGAAGTCAGTCTACATTTTCATTTTGAAGCAGTGCAACAAATAGGCACAGAGAAGTGAAGACACGAGTGCCGACACTTGTACAATATACGGAATGATGCTTATTGTTTATGGCGTTTTTGCAATAAGCTTTGTTTCCCAAATAATTAGTATATTGGCACATATCCATTTCGTATATAATTTTGTAAAATTTTTCCTTAACGCTTCAGTTAAGAGAGGACTGGTGTCATCCCTTCTTTATACATTCGTGGTCCGCCTCGGTGGTACAGTGGCTATGGTGCTCGGCAGCTGACCCAAAGGTCGCGGGTTCGATCCCGGCCGCGACGGTCGCACTTTGGTGGAGGCGAAATGGTTGAGGCCTGTGTACTGTGTGATGTCAGTGCATGTTAAAGAACACCAGATGGTCAAAATTTCTGGAACCCTCTACTACGGTCTCTCATAACCATATCGTGGTTTTGGGACGTAAAACCCCAGATATTATTATTGTACATTTGTGACACTGCTACATCATTACACTTGCATGATTACATCCTTATTTTCAGTTGACGTTGTGCATAAACTTGTTTGCGGTGTCACGTTTTTATTTATTAAACTTATTTGCATTGAGGAAAGAAATACTCTACTGCATCGCAGCACAAAAATAATGACTTACATGAACCAATATGACAGCAAAAGCTCACAAGTAACGCCCTTCCCACAATTGCCAACCAGCCGCTGTGAACGGCACGCATGTTATTCTTAAGTCACATTTTCAATATTTCTGTCCACTGCCATGCAAATGAGACACAAATTATTTTCTGCTGAAAAGAATACATCTAAATCGAGGCGTTCTTCCTACCTTCTTCATGCGATCAGACATATGGATCTATGGAATTAGCAACTGGCTTATCCATAGAGCTAGATTCTGTAGGCATGACACCTTTCCCTTCCAACTTGAACTCTCGTATTCTTTCTCTGAAAAAAAAACCAGTCCAATCTCTGGATAATTTGACAACCAAGATCAAGGCAGTTTCACTCATTCTGTATAGGCACAACAAGTCCAAGCTTCATTCGAAGAGCATCACGCATGGTGATCATGGTGCCCGCGCAAAACTCGTTGCAGCCACCGGCTAACCGTGGTGTCAACCAGCAGCCATACGCTCAGGTGTTCCCTTTAACAGTGTATTGCTGTGTACATGCATTGTGTAGCTGAAATAGCACACATACACTGTTTAGTTGGCAATATTGTATTGCAGGCTGAAATCTATCGTATTCTCACAACACATCTTGAAAGTGCCTACGAGTATCAATAACTTCAGACATTCCGTTAGGTTGTACCACACCATGGACTAGACTTTTTCTCACATCAATGTGAAAATAGGCGTCTTTTATACAAATAACGTAGTAACGATGATTATGTGACTGTCAACTTAAAAGTGTTTTTGCATACCTGGCGTAGCTTGTTGTGGAAGTCAAGCCAGGTTACCCATAGGCGGGACACCGTGCTCTCCGACACATCAAACCTGTAAATGAAGAGAGACTTCCACAATGTTCTGTCTTGTATCATATTAAAACAATGCAAGAAGCAGCTAGAAGATGGAGGGTTGAAGTGACGGGCACTCGTAGGAAAATTGAAGAGCCCCTAAACTATCTCCTTTATTTTTTAACATTTCAAGTAAATGCATGCATCGAATTCGGAATGTCACAATCATCGGTATCAAACACAGCAGTACCATGTGCCGCAGGTGCACCACAAAATAAAAATAAACAATGCAGTGTTCCTCTCTGGGTCATTCGCCATTCCCAGCATTGGTTGCGACGTCACCAGGAGAACCTGGTCACGTCAACAGCAGAAAGAGCCCGTTTGTCTGCCTGCAAGTATGTGTCCTCCCTGCTTATCCTCCTTGCTCAGCAAGTAGGAACCATCAGCCAAGAGAAGAGATGAGCCAATGTACGGGGTGTAGCGAAGGAAAGAGTGAAACGAGCGAGGGCCGCATTTAGATATCAAACACGCTTAACTCCACTATTACAGCATTACTTCAAAACATTCTCAAAGGAACATGTTCGTTGTAGTCTCATGTGCAACTGCAACAACACAACTAAATTTCAACCACTGTGTGGATTAGGAGTCCTTTAACTAGTGCCATGGGAGGCACTTGTCGTTCAGGGCAGCAGCTATAGAAAAAAGTCACTTTGTCGAAAAACTAAACTCCAATAATATTCCTTGTTAAGTCCTATCCTTGCATTATAGCATGATAGTTTACATGTGCATGTTGTAAGCATTATAAATTAATGCAAAAGTTACAATGATGAGAAAACATGTTGCATTTCCTTTGCACCTAAGGAATACCACTTCATTTAGAGAACATGTATATTTGAATGACAGCAGAGAGGTTGACAGTCAAGAACAGGGTTAGCTCACCTGAATGCAAGGTCGGCTCCGTCAAGTCCCAGCCGAAGTCTCATAAGCACAATTATTAACTGTGTCTTGAGCGGCAGCAGAAACTTTCTGTCTTCATTTGCAGTTCCTTTCATATTCCAAAATTGCAGGCTGTTCACGTCGTCTTCTAACAGCGACCAAAATGCCTCCAAATGCAGGCGTGATGCGAATCCAGTATAGTAGCGCAGTCTCTTTTCGTTCTGAGCCAAGACATCGTATTCAAACTCTGTTCTTTTTGTTTTGGAGGCCTTTCTGAGGCAACCACTCAAACGTGATATTTCAAGCACCAAACATCTGTTCTTTTGCTGAAGGCGGTTATACAGCCTTGCTGAATCTGCATTAGCCTTTGTTTTCTCCTCTAACTCCTTCTTCAATGCAGTAATTACTGCTTTAGCTTTTTCTAGTTCCTGCTCAAGATGGTGAATGGATTCTTGCTGCCTCTTTAGCAGATCATTTTCATTGTGCTCATGATATGTATATGAGTGTTCTTCGAATGTATCACAAGCAGTGTTCTCAGTGGCACTGCACAAGTCGGTGCTGTTTTCATCATTTGATGTTTCCTCGCTGTGTGGCTGTTGCACTTCAACACGGTTGGCAGGTAGAGTGCGCTGTATCAGTGGAAAGTAAAGAAGAAATCTCATTACATAAAGAAGATATTTAAACAGCTATAGCACTGGCAAATTCCTTTAATGGGAAAACTCTGCCACAGCAAATCTTCTCTCCAAGGTGTATAGAAAAAGTAGCAGAAATTCGTGTCAACACACTGGTGTAATGAATAAATAATCTACTTATTTGTCACAACGTACTCTGTCAGCTGCTACGTTTAAATTATGTGCATGCTGAGTGATGCCTTGCCATAAAAAATGGACTTTCATACCTTCACTTGATTTTCGACGCTTCTTTATAATTTTTTACTTAAGTGGAAAGACTGTCGGTACCCGAACCATATACGTTTTCTCCCCTTCGAAGTGTTTCGCCGCAAACTCTGTGGCCTGTTGTGGGCACGAACTTTGAGAACCTGCAAAAAATGTCGTATTTTTTGTCCTTTGTGGTAAGGTGGTGCAGTGGCATAAATCATGGGGATTTCTGACACCCCTTGTGTTCGTGCATGCCTTGCAAGTGCCTCCCAAAGCACTTTCAAAGAGCAGAAACAAAGTACAAAAGTGAAAGCTGCTTTCTCTTTCAAAAAGCACTGAAGAGTACGAACTTTCCAAAATGTTACGGGGTGCTCCTGATGTGTTGCAAATGTTTATTATGATTGGCTTTAAATTAAAAAGTAAGTAACAGTTGACGGTAAGTAAATGTTGACAGTTGGCGGAAGCCGCTGATGATAAATTGTGAATCTGATTGTCAGGCTATGGTTATGTTAATTATAAATAAGTCATCCCAAACATAATGACGCTTACAATGCAAGAAAGTTTCCAGGAGTGAATCGTGGGAGGCTACTATTAACAGGTATACATGCTGGGGAATGAAGCTGAAACGTTTGTTCACCGAGCCCCCCTCCCCCCCCATAAAAAAAAAGTACGATTTTTCTGGATTTGCGCCACTAGCGTGGTGGGTGGAAGTTTGTGGAGCGGATTTCTAACCAGCGACTCGCTCCGCGATTTGCCTAACGTGGCATCAACATGCACTGCGCCGAGTAGGTGATCCCGGTGATAGTGCACGCAAGAGATCGTAAATGATCAAGTGTAGGCTAAAATCAAGTTTAAAAAATATCGTCACAAATTATACGAAACATTTGCGATATGGGCATGCTGACAGGCTTCCTCTGTTATATGCGCGATTAATACAACACCCTGAAACAGCCTCTGCCGTAGCACTGATGCCTAATGAAACGCGCATACCATAATCGCATCAATATTATTAGTCTCGCGTTCCGGATAAACACGCCGCACAAGCGTTTCGAACGCCGCGCGCGCTCTCCTGTTTTGTAAATGTACAGCACCTGATACGATTATTCTTTATATATACGCGCGATGAAATACCTTTTTCAGCATAGGAAGTTCGGAAGACGCCGGCCGACATGGCCGGAATGTATCGCGGCTGTGACATGAAGGTATCTGCGCTTACCGTGGAAAATACACTTTTATACGTGCCTCGCTACACTTTATTTTAAGTCAAGTCGATCGGCTAATCTGAACTGAGTAAGCTAAATGCCCTAACGCAGCAAAAACAACAAAAGACAGACTTACTTGCCACGCTGTCCAGCTCTGTTGATACGCTGCAGCCAAAGCTGCCGAAGCTTCGTCTCTTTCGGGAACACGTAAAATCCGAGGCCCTTTCGTTTCGAACTGTTGTTGAAGCATCCAGGAACACAACATGTGAATCCACCCATCGCGGAAAATAAATGAAAGTTAATAATCTCACTGCGGTGCGGCCCGCCGCAGCAACGAATACACGGGCGCGCGGACGGATGACTACAACTACCGGCATGCACGGCAGCGGGCGTAGTGAAACTAGCTGGTGAGATCGGTCTATAGTTAATGAATGTCCTCCGCAGGTTCCCAAATGGCAAATTGACAAAGCCGATTGGGAACAGTTTCGTAAAATGGCTCTCTTAAGTTGGACCAACATGCGTGCTTTAAGCATAGATGAAGCTGTAGACTACTTACAGCTTTTTTGATTGATGCCGCAATGAAGTGTATCCCACAAACAGCTGGACTGCCCGGCAAACGACGTGTGCCATGGTGGAACACTGAGTGTCGAAACGCGCGCAAGAAACAAAATAAAGCATGGAGGCTGCTTCGGGACTCGCCGACAGCCGAGAATCTGGACAGTTTTAAAAGCATAAAGTCACAAGGGAGGAGAACTCGCCGACAGGCAAGAAGACAAAGTTGGCAGAAATTTTTATCGGGAATTAACTCATATACACAGGAGGCTAAAGTCTGGAACATGGTTAGTAGGGTAGCAGGCCGACAAGCACATTCACTTCCCCTAGTAAACATGCAAGGTGACAGCTTGGAAGACCAGGCGAACTTCCTAGGTGCACACTTCGAACAGGTGTCGAGCTCGTCACACTACACGGAAGCTTTCCAACGATACAAAACAATAATCGAAAGAGAGAAACTAGAGCGTAAATCCGCCAAACACGAAGCATACAATGAACCTTTCTGCGTAGCTGAGCTACAAGCATCGCTTAATTGCTGCAATAATTCCGCCCCAGGCTCCGACCGTGTTGTATGAAATGTTGAAACACCTGCCATCCGAAACACAAAAACCCTCCTTTCCCTATATAATGCTGTTTGGTTTTTCCGGTGAGATCCCCTCGGCCTGGAAAGAAGCCATTATTATTCCTATTCTAAAACAGGGCAAGGACCCATCCTCCGTTGCGAGCTACAGGCCTATTGCACTGACAAGCTGCCTGTGTAAACTTTTTGAAAAGATGATAAACCGCCGACTGATACATTTCCTCGAAGCAAACAAATCACTTGACCCATACCAGTGCGGTTTTCGAGAGGGTAGATCTACCTCTGACCACCTTATCCGTATCGAGGCACAAATTCGCGACGCTTTTGTTCACAAGCAATTCTTCCTTTCGGTGTTCCTCGATATGGAAAAGGCCTACGACACCACATGGCGCTTTGGAATATTAAGAGACCTATCCCACTTAGGTGTCCGAGGAAAGATGTTGACCATAATCGAAAGCTATTTGTCCAATCGCACGTTCCGTGTTCGAGTGGGTAATGTCTTGTCCCGAATATTTGTCCAGGAAACTGGAGTACCGCAAGGTGGTGTCCTGAGTTGCACACTGTTTATTATAAAAATGAATTCCCTACGTCTGTGTATTCCACGGAATATGTTTTATTGCACTTATGTGGACAACGTACAGATCGGTTTTAAATCTTGCAACCTTTCAATGTGCGAGCGGCAGGTGCAACTTGGTTTGAACAAGGTAACCAAATGGGCAGACGAGAACGGGTTCAGCCTTAACCCGCAAAAAAGTACTTGCGTATTATTCTCAAGAAAGAGAGGCCTCCATCCCGATCCGGACATTGAGCTGCATGGTCAGCGGCTACCTGTGAAAACGGAGTACAAATTCCTCGGCGTAATTTTAGACACGAAACTAAACTTCATATCACACGTAAAGTATATAAAGAACAAGTGCTTAAAAACCATGAATATTTTAAAGGTATTTTCACGCACTACGTGGGGTAGTGACAAGAAGTGTCTGATGAATCTTTATAAAAGCCTCATACGCACGCGCCTAGATTATGGGGCGATAATATATCAGTCTGCGACACCAAGCGCGTTGAAGATGCTTGACCCTGTCCACCACTCGGGTATTCGTCTTTCTACGGGTGCTTTTCGCACCAGCCCCGTGGAAAGCCTCTACGTCGAATCGAACGAGTGGTCGCTCCACCTGCAGCGATCCTACATGTCGTTTCTATACTATCTCAAAGTGAACGCAGACAAGGAACACCCCTCACACCCCACAATAAATGATTTATCTAGTTCGGCCCTTTTCGACCACCGTCCCTCGGTGCGACAGCCCTACTCACTTCGTGTCAGGGGCTTAGCTGAGGAAACGGGTGTGCCACTTTTCGAACACTGTCTATTGGCTCCCGCTGCACAACTACCGCCGTGGCGGTGGCAGCTTATAGACTGCGATCTTTCCTTCATGGAAGTAACGAAACACGCGCCTATTGCACATATCCGTACACACTTCCTTGAACTACAACACAATACACTTGTGCAGAATTCTTTACAGACGCCTCAAAGTCCGATACTTCTGTGTCTTACGCAGCCGTTGGGCCATCCTTTACGGATTCCGGTATTCTACACCCTGAATCAAGTATCTTCACGGCAGAAGCTTACGCGATACTTGCGGCCGTTAAACACATTCATCAATTAAAACTACAAAAGGCAGTTATTTACACAGATTCTCTAAGCCTGGTAAAAGCTTTAAAAACTCTGAAAAGACACAAAACCCCATCTTTGTCTCGCTGTATTCTCTTTAAGCACGATCTACGCACTTGAACAACATGTCGTAGTGTGCTGGGTGCCAGGGCACCGCGAGATTCAAGGCAACGTGTTAGCGGACCAGCTAGCAGCATCTGCCCACGAAAACAGTCACAATACATCCTTAGCTATTCCCCCATTAGACCTAAAACACTTCCTGAAAAGAAAGCTCAGAGCCTTTTGGCAGACCACATGGGATACGCATACACGAAATAAGCTACACGTTGTCAAACCGCATCTGGGTAATTGGCCGCCAGTATCGAAATCACGCCACACAGAAGTTACACTCTGCAGACTTAGGATTGGTCACACATACAGTACACACACACACCTTCTGTCCGGTGGCGAGCCACCTTTGTGTGATAGATGTGGCCAGCCACTCACTGTCCTTCACATCCTTATCCAGTGCAAGGAACTCGACGCTATCAGAAAAAAGCACTTTTCATTTCCCTACCAACAGCAATTTCCACTTCATCCTTCAATGTTCATCGGTAGGGACCCGCTTTTTACATACCAGTCATTGTCTGCATTTTTAAACGATGTACGAGTTTTCATGTCATATATCAAGTGATCCGTAGCACGGCCTCTAACAGAGGTCGCTGCTGCGGTGAATACGTTAAAGATAGCACTTGCCTCGCGGCCCTTGGACTCAAGGGCATTGACGAGGCAGTGGTGCTGATGTCATATCTTCATAGTTTTATTCTTGCGACCACTTGTCATTAATTCCACTGCACATATTTCACGTCACTCTCATGATTTAAATATATATATATATGTTTTACCCGCCTTTAGCGCGAGGAATTTTAAGGCCCCTATACAGCTACTTACCGCACCATTGTTCACACTTGTCTCATGAACTGGCGCTCTTTGGCCATCAATTGGCCCTTGCGCCATTAAACACCACATATCATCAATTAATAGTTCGGCCACCTCAAAACATATCTGGGACCAGGTGAGAAAATTTAGAGGACAGTACTCATCGTACGCAATACCACTGCTTGCAAGTCCAGACACAAACAACACTAAAGACCAGGCCGACCTATTAGGCGAACACTTTTACAATATCTCGTGCTCTGCGAATTACACAACGGCATTCCTCAAGTACAAAGAATCTGCTGAGAAGCAGAGACTGCCTACTCTCAGTACCTCAAATGAATTCTATAATCACGATCTCACTCTACACGAATTAAACAGGGTACTTTCCACCGGTAAAAAAACAGCAACAGGGCCTGACCGGGTACACTACACAATGCTGGCGCATCTTTCCCAAGCATCGGCGGTGGCACTTCTCCAATTCTTCAACAAAATATGGGAATCCGGCATAATGCCTCAAGCTTGGAAAAATGCAATAGTCACACCTTTTCTAAAGTCTGCTAAACCCCCAACATGTCCTAGTAGCTACAGGCCCATTGCATTAACAAGTTGTCTTGCAAAAACGTACGAGAGCATTATAAACATAAGACTCACCTTCATTCTTGAATCAAGACACCTAATAGACTCCCACCAATGCGGATACAAAAAGGGCTGCTCCACCACTGACCATCTCGTCAGACTTGAGCACGAAATACGAGAAGCGTTTTTACGCAAGCAATATTGTCTCGCAGTTTTTTTCGACTTAGAGAAAGCATATGACACGACGTGGCGATATGGTATTCTAAGAGACCTTGCAGACTTGGGAATCCGTGGAAGAATGCTAAAATGCCTATGTGATTTTCTCTCGAATCGAACATTTCAAGTACGTCTCGGCACAGCACTTTCACGAACATTTGTCCAAGAAAATGGCGTACCACAAGGTTGCATTCTGAGCACTACCCTTTTCATAGTCAAAATGAACTCCATTAACAAGGTCATCCCCCTCACAGTCATGCACTCTGTGTACGTGGACGATCTCCAAATTGCCTGTCGAGCCTCGAACCTTTCAACTTGTGAACGGCAACTCCAAATCACTATAAATAAACTGGCGAAATGGGCTGACAAAAACGGTTTTCGCTTTTCCACACAAAAAACTACTGTTGTTTTATTTAAGCAGAAGAGAGGATTATGCCCGGACCCAACTCTACGATTAAACAATGTCCCGATAGCAGTAAAACAAGACCATAAGTTCCTAGGAGTTACATTCGACCAAAAACTCAACTTCCTAGCCCACATAAACGCACTAAAAGTAAAGGCAAACAAAGCACTCAACCTTCTTAAAGTGTTATCCCACAAACAATGGGGTTCCGACCGACTGTGCATGCTACGCATCTACCGTTCTATTGTGCGCAGTATTTTAGACTATAGTTGTGTTGTCTACGGCTCAGCACGGGAGTCGTACATTCAGCGTCTTGACCCTGTACAGAATCTCGGCCTACGACTGTCCAGTGGTGCCTATAGAACATCCCCTGTGCAGAGTTTACATGTAGATTGTAACGAGCCTCCTCTATGTCACCGAAGAATGTCACTAACCCTGTTTTACGTTTTGAGAATCAAGTCGCTACCTGAACACATAAATCACGACATTGTCACAAAATGCGACTCACGCTTACACTACCTAAACAGACCACACTTAATCAAGCCACTTATTTTAAGGTTTGAAGAATACTGCCGCTCATATGGCATATCAGAAGAAGCGCTCAATGTAGCAAACAAACCGCCAAGACTGCCCCCTTGGTTTGACCTAACACTACTTTGCGACTTCTCCCTAACGCACCTAAAGAAAAAAGACACCCCACCAGAACACATCATTCAGGAATTCCGTGCACTCCAGCATAAATATAGAGACTGCACCGAATACTACACAGACGGCTCGAAAACGGAAAATCATGTGGGTATTGGGATTGTAACAGGGGAATGTGCTGTCAGCGTTAGACTTCCTCAGTGCATATCCATTTTCACAGCTGAGGCTTATGCCTTGTATGAAGCAGTTCGATATATCATAACTGGGGAACATAAGAAGGCGATAATATACACGGACTCGTTAAGTGTACTAAAAGCTCTACATATGAAATCTGAATGTGAACCTTTAGTTGGCGACATTTTAAATATGGTCGTTCGGAGTAGCCAAGCCGTTTCTATTCGTTTCTGCTGGGTCCCAAGCCATTTAGGGATACCTGGCAACGAAAATGCAGATAAATACGCTTCCTTAGCAGCACACAAAGCCCTTACAAAAATAAAAATTCCCCTGAAAGACAGCAATAGAAAAATTCGTCAAGCACTGTTATTAACTAAATGGCAGCAGCACTGGAACTCGTATACGAACAATAAGCTCTATGTAGTAAAGCCCATACTCGGAGAATGGAAGACCTGTCGTCACCAAGAACGGTTTGTTGAAGTTATACTAACCCGACTCCGTATTGGGCACACACACTTGACCCACAACTTCCTGCTCACAAACGACGAACAGCCAACATGTGAAAAATGTCAAGAAACTTTAACAGTAATGCACATACTGATCACATGTCCCCATTACGATACGCAGAGACGAAAATATTTCGACCAACTATACAAATATCGTACGCCTATCCACCCTACTCTGCTTCTTGGAAATGATCCACTCGTACCCTTGGGCTCTGTGCTAAACTTCCTAAAAGAATGTGGCTTTCTAATTAAAACTGCTTTAATGTCCATTAATGTGTGCATCAATGTTTAAAACTGCAACAATTTCAACGTTCAAACTTCAAAACACCTAGTGAATGGCGCAGCATAGCCGTAGCTGCTTTTGCGCCAAAAAAAAAAAAAACCGAATTAACTAACTAACTTACTACAAAACAAAATTTATTTGTCATTTCTTTGACTCAAAGTACCTTTCGATCATGCGACATATGCTTGCATTTATGTCATTAGCTTCTCATTGCAGCTTCACAAGCTTTTTTATCAGCTTCTGCATCTTTTTTTCTGATTTTTTTATGTGATCTACCTCCTCTTTGTGGCTTTCAAGGAGCAATTGGGCAGTGGTTAGTGGCCGCTTGCGTGCTTTTCTTCTGCCACCACTGTCATCATGAGGAGCGCTAGATTTGCTAGCGTCCCCTGATGTGTCTGTGCGCGGCAAGGATGTCTCCTCTGGGGTTTCATTCGTTGTCGCAGCTTCGTCGTCGGGCACCACATTCTCCTCGTTTCCATGGTCCTCCCATGAGGCAAGCAATTCCGCGCCTTCAGGCGGCTCTGTAACCTCTGGAATCTGGGCAGAAAAACGCACAAGAAAACATCGTGAAGACAGTACTCTATGCAGCGGGTTTTCAGATGTTTGACTAATATGCATTTTTGCGACACTTGTGGGTTGGTCAGTGAAGTGAGGTTACTGCACAATTTTCAATTGTTTGTATTCGAGCACAGAAATTGCTCATGTTTGTTCAGTACCATGAAAGATCAAAGAAAACATCTGTGAACGAGCCATGTACTTAAATTATGAAGATATTTTCCAAGATTTTCACAGAAATTTTTCTGTCATTTTATGTCCTGCACAGTGCTGTATGAAGGCACTATAATGGCAAAAGTACTTCCAGTTTAGCAGCAGCACCGGTATAAGTGAAAGGCAGGATTCGTGTACTTTTACGTTTAGGTAAAGGTCAACAGTGAAATGTAACGTACTTTCAGGTCTTGAAAGCTCTCACAGACCTTCCATACAGTGTCACTCATAGCTACGATATCAGCTCAACATTAAGTGTTGAGCTGATATCGCACCACTTAATGATCATAAAATGCTTGCTGCGTTCCTTACAGTATTCGATGTACTTATTTGTATGTTGTGGTTTGATTTCTATAGTACTGTTTTGTGGATTCAGCTATATCGGAACGACTTTCTGCTCTGACTTGGGGACTCGAAGCATGCTGGCACATGATGTTTACATGCTCAAAAGGAAAAAAACTGCGAATGACTTCTTAGGCCTTACACAAGTGCACCCACGTAATGAACCTAACGAGCAAAACTGTGCCTGGTGCTTTCACCGCATTGGAGAAACCCTCTGACAAGCTCCCCAAGTATTGTGTTTTATCTCTCTGGCCTCTTTAGCAGCACACACAAAATTCCACAAAGAATTTGCATTTTTTATGACCAAGAATGACATATTTCAGCTGTACATGTTTCAAACGTCAGCATCAATAAAAACATTGTGTGCCATACATGTACTTTTTCATTCAAACCTTCGCTCTCGCATGGGCATAAACAGCAGACTGCTTTGTCAAGAAAGGAAGAATTGTGCTTTACCTCAACGTTTTCCTCCACCAGGAGATCATCATTCATGGGCAGAGAGCCCAGAAAGTTGTGGAGCTGCCAGTAGTACCGCCACCTTGAAGTGCTGGACCCTGTCCGCGTACAAAGAAGTCGCTCCTTGCTATAAAAGAAAAGTAATTTTAGAGAAAACATCTTGGCATTATTCCACATGGCTGGCATTTGTCTACATGAACATTTCACCTACGGGCACATCAATACTCATGCACTCTGGCTTTCTGTTACTGACTGGGACTCTGAAACTACTTGATAATCTAGAATGCAGTGACATAAAAAAAATAAAAGCACCAGAGAATGTTAGATAACATTTCGTCAACATTAGAATTTATTTCGCGTATAAAGATGTTGTACATCAAGGGTGTTGCTCGAAAATCTCACCCACATATTTGCAACTTATCAGCAATTCGCGTCTCAGCTTAAGGGCGTCTGACGAATTAACTCAGCTTAACATATGTTTTACAGGCTCAAATAACAGAAGTTTGCGCCTCAGAATGGTCAAGTAAAAGTTCAGTCTTTTTTACTGTGGGGTCAGCAGAGCGCTCTAGACAAACAGGGCAAATGTAATCAAAGCAGTAAGTAAAAACTTCTGGGCACCGTAACGTAGGTCTCCTGAATGAAATGTAGTTCAGTTTGCGCAATACTTCCACCTTCCGTTTAGCGAAAGGCGTCGAGGACAGCCGTCTTAAGTTAATGCGGCATGGGCCCTAAAGACCGCCCGCACACCGCGACGCGATAATGCTGGCGCTAGTGGGCACCGTACTGTACGTGTAACAGCAACATAAACGCAACATGAACATTAAAAAGATTGCGGAGGCCCAACCGTCACGTTACATGCACGACCTCCTAATTAGCGACCTGCTCATACCGGCTCTCTCTACGGCTGCGCGTGACTCCAACTTCTGAGGATGACGTGCTCGTTTAGTTACCAAAAACGTCACGAGAGGCCGCCTCAACTTACCCCCATAGCAGCCGGCTCGACAACTTGGAAAGGGTGTAGCTCCCTCGGAACGGCTGCCGCGTTACGAGTGTGCAGCGGCAGGTATTTTTGTTTTCTTGTTTTAGGAACTTGCGTAAGGATCTTAAACATAGTTGTCTGTTTTACTAGTGCGTTAAGACGTGGCTGAGAATGTGAAGTAAGGGCATAGACGGCATGCCTCGACTCAGTGCAGCGGTCCCAACAGTTACTCAACACGGATGCTGTCTGTGTGCGCTGTAAAGAACTTTCTGCTGCCGCTGTGCGGTGTACATTCACGCGTCCTTCATCGCGACACCTTCGTTAATGAAGTCGGTAATGTAATGGGAATGGCAATGGGAGTCCTGCGGTGCGCGACAAGCGGTTCTCACAGGGTGTCGTCCTTTAAATAAAAACGCTGATGGCACTTGGTACTTGAGGTATGACATTTCAACATCTCCGTGGCCCAGAAGTCTGTCATCTGTCATCACAGAAGTAGAAATCTCCAACGACTTGTAGCTGTGCGATTTATTCTGCCCATTTGCACGCATAGAAGTGCCGAAACTGCAATGCTCACATTTTCGTTTATTGTAGCACATTCAATAATCTGAGTCTCCGTGTCACAGCTGACGAGTTTTAGCGCACGTATGAGTACGAGATCACGAATTACATGGCATTCATTTGGTCTGTTACGAGCACTGGCACTTCATCATTTGTCCCAATGAAACCAGCACACTTGTGTTATTTACAAGGGCAAAATTCAAATGCGTTTTAGGTGACTGCAATTACCCTGGGTCTTTCTGCAGATATTTTGCTGCACTTCCCTTAGTAGGGCCTCTCAACTGCTGTGCCCCACATAACCCCTAAATAAACGCTAAAGTCCATTTTCGAGAAACTTATCCACGTTACACTAAGGAAAATGTTCCTGTAGAAAGAACACACTTCATGCGTCATGAAATGCCAGTACACTTTTTTTATTTGTTTGCCAAGCTCAAACCTTGAGCACCTTTCGCAACTGTGGCTTGGTGTGCAGCAACTTCCTTTTGGCATGTGTCTCAGTCATGTTTGCAATAAGCAGGCTGTCTTCAGTTCAGCACTACACATTCCTATTGGTGTTTTTGGGTTGACGGTATTTCATGTTCCTCATAATCCACGTAGATATGAGAAAGCATGCTTACATCGCAGTACTGTGGAAACGCATCCTCTTCACCGAATCAGTCACTGTTTGACAATGTTTCGTCAAAGCCGGACAAACTATAATCGGTGGCTTCCATTAGTGCGTACTCTACTTTTCCTCAACTGTACCCGAAGCTTATTTTACTACGGCTTACCTTTACTTTGGCGAGAAATCTTTTGTAATCAAAGTAGGCGCACATCGGTGACACCTAGGAGTCTCGTGAAATGAAATGCCAGTTGATGTCCGTCCGCTCAATTTACAGAACGGAACGCAACAGTAAACCATAGCTTAGTAGTTTACTGTTGCGACGAGTGCTGTCACACTTCAAGGCAATGAAAAGAAAAACAAGACTAAAAGACCATGCATATACGACACACCCCAACGGCATAAAAACTACACGTGCGATGCCTGCGCCTGCCTGCGAGATGAGGGCAAGTTATAGCGCCACGGTTTGCGGTGGCAGCTCAGAGAACTAAAAAAAAATAAACAAGCAAAAACAAACTTGGCGCGCAAAAGCGCCGCCGCACGGGCAGGTCGCTAATTCTATAGAGGAGGTCGTGGTTACATGCACACCAGTCCAGTTGTACGTGCGACACTTTGCCGATCGAGACAAACAAGCAACTACGTTAGGTTGCGCTTGCCACGACTCCCATTGCGCTGCCATATTTACTCCAGTAAATGTCATCGTTGGACATGTTATTACGACATTTATATTTTAAGTGAAAAACTTCAGTGCTTACCGATAGTGCTTGCCTAGGCTATCCATTTTCAGCCTCAGCTGTTTGGCGTTGTAGGGTCCTTCGCCATGTGGCAGTCCGGCATTCAGCTCCTCGAGAAGTCTAGCGTAAATTCGCGCATTGCGCATGTTTGAGCGCAGGGCTGCCAGATTGTCCTCCCATACGCGTATCAGCGCTCGTGTTGTCGCGTCTGGCCAGCTGGTACGCCTGTGACGTTTCATCGTCGCCGATGCCGCTGCAGGCGTGTCCGCCATCTTGCCTACTACTCGGTTTGCGGTTTGCGAGCATAAACCGAGGTTGCCTAGCTCGGTTTGCGAGAACCATGATTAAGAGACTAACTACGGTTACGTCTGCCGTGTAGCTACCTCTAACCGTGGTTAACCGTAACCGTAGTTAGCTTAACCGCGGTTAACGCTGCCCGTGTGACAGGGGTATTAGACGGAAAGCCTAACCGCAGTTATCCAACTAATACCCCTGACACACTGGAGGTGTTAATGTCATTTGGTTCGAAGGTCATTCGGCGCAACGAATGTCATTCGATATGAGGTGGTGCTACACAGGAAAAAGTAATGTCATTCGTTCGTGATACCAATGTCGATAATTTAGAAAAAAAGCCAGAAAAGTTGAGTAAGGTAAATGTAGCGTGGTAGAAAACGTACCTTATTTATTATAAAAGACATGTAGGGAGTCGCTTTGCTAAAACAAACAGGCATAGAAATTTTGTATTGGAATATTTCTGGCCACTACAAGCCAACACGAGCCTTAGCTTTTAGCCGCAGCTGATGGAATGAACATAAGCAACATGGCGGTGCCACTGAACAACGAGGCTAAGCTGCAGCAACTAAAGCGTTTAGTTGCTGTCTACTTGGCGTTTCGAGAGAAGCGCGTTAGCCAGAGGAAGAGGCTTGAGTATGAGATAAACGAAGAATGTAGACGCAGCGACGACATTCAGCAGCGCATCCAAGCGAACGCGTTCGCTAATGCTGCAGTGGTCGCTACTGCATCGATCATTCACCGGGAACGTTGGACCTTCCAAAGAAACGAACGATGGTTTGAAGATACGCTGCCAAACCTTGGAGACCGTCACTTCAAACAAGCCTTCCGTGTGTCACCCTCTACGTTTAGGTATTTGGAGTCTTTACAGGCGTTGCTAGGGCTTATATATTTGTTTAAAGTACACCATCGTGATGTAACGCTCCCATAAAGATCACTTCGAGTAAGTGCGGAAAACATAAATACTGTTTATTTACAACGGTACATATACAATTAGCTCCCAGCCATCTTTTCGAGCACAGATATGAGCCGCTCTTCGCGATCCCCTGCTGCCTGGTCCAATTTTAGCTGTCTCTCACGCAGTTGCAGCTCTTTGTTTTTGGAACGCTCCAAAGAGAGGCGCAGCTGCCGCTGCTCGTCGATAAGCTCGGACATCAGCATTTGCTGCGGTGACTGCTTCTTGTTGGACTGCCGCTGCTGTTTTTTTTCTGCAGCTGGTGTTGCTGTTGTCCCTTCACTCGTTCGAGTATCTGCACCTTCTGTTGGGCTGCCGCTGGCTTCAGTTTGCTGTGTTGCTGTGGGGTCTGTCACCTGTATAGAAATTTCGGCGCCCCCCAAGGCATCATCCGCCTGCTCACATGTGCTGCCCATCTCCATATCCCTTATGATCTGAAAAAGAAACAATAAATACATTGAAAATGAAAGTGGTCTGCCTGTATTTATTTGTGTATTCCTGATTGATGATGATATGTGGGGTTTAATGGCGCAAAGGCCATGCTTGGCCAAAGAGCGCCATGAAAAATGTCAAAAAAGATAACAATGCTCTGAAAGGGATGCGAGCTATGATGTTGTTACGCGGCTGTATAGGGGCCTAAAATTCCACGCCCTAGGGCGGGTAAAACATATAGGTATTAAAATGTATGCAGTGAGAATGAATGACAAGGGGTCGTGATAATGGGACTATACAGAAATGGCCAGAGCACGAATGTCTCGGCAACAGCCCTTGTGTCCAAGGGCCGCGAGGCAGGTGCTGTTTTAATGTAGTCACCGCAGCATCAACCTCTTCTCAGAGGTCGTGCTACGGGTTGCCAGAGAAGATGACGTGAAAACTATTTACATCCCTTAAAAACGCGAACAATGATTGGTATTTAAAAAGCGGTTCCCTACCTATGAACATGGATGGATGCAATGGTATTTGATGTCGGTAGGGAAACGGAAAATGTTTTCTTCTTA
This sequence comes from Rhipicephalus sanguineus, assembly GCF_013339695.2. Lineage (NCBI taxonomy): Eukaryota > Metazoa > Arthropoda > Arachnida > Ixodida > Ixodidae > Rhipicephalus > Rhipicephalus sanguineus. The sequence continues at coordinate 6,188 of NW_023615124.1, read as the reverse complement.
TAGCATCTAATTCCTTGCATTGTATTAAAATGTGTAGTACGGTGAGTGGCTCACCGCATCTATCACACACAGGTGGATCACCACCGGACAAGAGGTATGCATGTGTACTGTGGGTGTGTCCTATTTGTAGCCTCGTAAGTGTTACTTGTGTGTGCCGTGACTTGGATACTGGTGGCCAAATTCCGAGATTCGGCTTAATAACATGTAGCTTGTTTTGAGTTTGTCTGTCCCACGAGCGCTGCCAATAAGCCCTGAGCTTTTGCTTTAGGAAGGGTTTAAGGTCTAGTGCAGGGACAGCATTTGATGTATTGTGGCAACGTTGTCGTGGGCAGAGGCAGCTAGTTGGTCCGCCAAAACATTTCCCCCGATCTCGCGGTTGCCCTGGCACCCAGCACACTACAACATGTTGTTTGAGTGTGTGTAGCGTGCATAGAAGGGAGTAAAGCGACACAAGGACAGGGTTTTTAATGTTTTTTCAAAGTTTTCAATGCTTTTACGACGCTCAAGAGAATCCGTGTATATGACTGCACGTATTAATTTTAAATTCCTTAATGTGTTTAACGGCTACAAGTATCGCGTAAGCTTCTGCTGTGAAGATACTTGAATTGGGGTGCAGAATGCCAGAGTGGAAAAGGATGGACTAACGGCTGCGTAGGACACAGAAGTATTGGACTTTGAGGCGTCTGTAAAGAACTCTGGACAAGTGTATTTGTGCTGTAGTTCGAGGAAGTATGTACGGATATGGGCAATAGGAGCGTGTTTCGTTACTTCCACGAAAGATACATCGCAATCTATAAGTTGCCACCGCCACGGCGGTAGTTGTGGAGCGGGAGCCATTAGACAGTGTTCGAAAAGTGGCACACCCGTTTCTTCAGCTGAGCCCCTCACGCGAAGCGAGTAGGGCTGTCTCACCGAAGGACGGTGGTCAAAAAGGGCAGAACTGGATAAATCATTAATTGTGGGTGTGAGGGGTGTTCCTTGTCTGCGTTCACTTTGATATAATATAAAAAGGACATGTAAGATCGCTGCAGGTGGAGCGACCACTCGTTTGACTCGACGTAGAGGCTTTCCGCGGGGCTGGTGCGAAAAGCACCCGTAGAAAGACGAATGCCCGAGTGGTGGACAGAGTCAAGCATCTTCAACGCGCTTGGTGTCGCAGACTGATAAATTATCGCCCCATAATCTAGACGCATGCGTATGAAGCTTTTATAGAGATTCAACAGGCACTTGTCACTACCCCACGTAGTGCGTGACAATACTTTTAGAATGTTCATGGTTTTTATGCACTTGTTCTTTATATACTTTATGTGTGATATGAAGGTAAGTTTCGCGTCTAAAATTACACCAAGGAATTTATGCTCTGTTTTGACAGGTAGCCGCTCGCCGTGCAGGTCAATGTCCGGGTCAGGATGGAGGCCTCTCTTTCTTGAGAATAAGACGCAAGTGCTTTTTTTGCGGGTTGAGGCTGAACCCATTCTCGTCTGCCCATTTAGTTACCTTGTTCAAACCAAGTTGAATCTGCCGCTCGCACATTGTAAGATTGCAAGATTTAAATCCAATTTGCACGTCATCGACATATGTGCAATGAAACATGTTACGCGGGATGCACAGACGCAAGGAGTTCATTTTTATAATAAAAAGTGTACAACTCAGTACGCCACCTTGCGGCACTCCTGTTTCTTGGACAAATGTTCGGGACAAGACGTTGCCTACTCGAACACGGAATGTTCGATTGGACAGGTAGCTTTCAATTATAGTCAGCATCCTACCTCGTACACCTAAGTGGGATAGGTCTCTTAATATTCCAAAGCGCCATGTGGTGTCGTAAGCCTTTTCCATATCGAGGAACACCGAAAGGAAGAATTGCTTGTGGACAAATGCATCGCGCATTTGGGCCTCGATACGTACAAGATGGTCAGAGGTAGATCTACCCTCTCGAAAACCGCACTGGTATGGGTCAAGTGAGTTGCTGGCTTCGAGGAAATGTAGGAGTCGCCGATTTATCATTTTTTCAGAAACCTTGCACAGACAACTTGTTAGGGCTATTGGCCTGTAACTGGAGACTGAGGATGGGTCCTTACCCTGCTTCAGAATCGGAATTATGATGGCTTCTTCCAGGCCGAGGGGATCTCGCCGGAAAACCAAACAGCATTGTACAGGGAAAGGAGGGTTTTTTGGGTTTCAGAAGGCAGGTGCTTCAACATTTCATATACAACACGGTCGGAGCCTGGGTGGATTTATTGCATGAGTTCAGCGATGCCTGTAGCTCAGCTAAGCCGAAGGGTTCATTGTATGCTTCCTCGTGTTTTGTGGATTTGCGCTCTAGTTTCTGTTTTTCGATTTTGTTTTGTGTCGTTGGAAAGCTTCCGTGTAGTGTGACGAGCTCGACACCTGTTCGAAGTGTGCACCTAGGAAGTTCGCCTGATCTTCCAAGCTGTCGCCTTGTGTGTTTACTAGAGGAAGTGAATGTGCTTGTCGGCCTGCTACCCTGCTAACCATGTTCCAGACTTTGGCCTCCTGTGTATATGAATTAATGCCCGATAAAAACTTCTGCCAACTTTCCCTTCTTGCCTGTCGGCGCGTTCTCCTGCCTTGGGACTTTATGTTCTTGAAACTGTCTAGGTTCTCGGCCGTGGGAGAGTCCCGAAGCAGCCTCCATGCTTTATTTTGTTTTTTGCGCGCATTTCTGCACTCAGTGTTCCACCACGGCACACGTCTTTTGCCGGGCAGTCCAGATGTTTGTGGGATACACTTAATTGCAGCATCAATAAAAAAAAGCAGCAAGTATTCTACGGCTTCATCTATACTTAAAGCACACATGTGGGTCCAGCTCAAGAGAGCCATTTTACAAAACTTCCCAATCGGCTTTGTAAAGGTTCCATTTGGGAACCTGTGGAAGACATTCATTCGTTATTGGTGCACTCAGAACTATCGGGAAGTGGTCACTTCCGTAAGGATTAATAATAACTTTCCAATTGAGTAAGGGTAGAAGCGATGGGGATGTAATGCTGAGATCTATGGACGAATAGGTATTGTTGGCGAGGCTATAATATGTTGGCTCTTTTTGATTGAAGAGACACGCTTCGGAAGAGAAAAGGAACTGTTCAATGAGACGACCTCGCGCGTCGCAGCGAGAGTCACCCCATAGGCCACTATGTGCATTAAAGTCGCTAAGTACCAGATAAGGTTCCGGAAGTTCATCTATCAAGGACTGAAATTCATGTTTTTGGAGGTGGTAGTGTGGAGGTATGTAGAGAGAGCAAATGGTGACGAGTTTGTTCAACAGAACCGCTCGAACAGCCACTGCCTCCAGGGATGTTTGGAGTGGTAAATGTGTGCACGCTACTCCCTGATTAACTATAACAGCTACACCACCGGATGATGCCACGGCGTCATCCCGGTCCTTTCTGAAAATAATGTGACTGCGTAGAAAGTTGGTGTGTTTTGATTTTAAGTGTGTTTCTTGTACACACAGCACTTTTGGTGTATGTTTGTGTAATAGTTCTTGGATATCGTCGAGATTTCTAAGGAGTCCTCTGACGTTCCTTTGTATGATTTGTGTTTCCATATTGGAAGTAAGTTAGTGCTGTGTATACGAAAAGGAAGTGGCTGATGTTTAATCGTAAAGTTAGAACTTAAGTAGAAGGGCCGTCGTTGGGCCCCGTTATCGGTTTTTTTATTTTCTTAGCGCGCTCCAGGGAGCTACGCCGGTCTTTCGGCACCAGGGTTACCGACGTCGTGTCCATTGCCTCTTGCGAGGCACTGGATGCCCGCACGCGCGAGCTGGCAGTTCGGGTTTCGGACCTCGCCTGGTGAGACGAGGCCTTGAGATCCGACGACCCTGAGGTCGCCGGTCCCTGTTCGCGAGTTGGCGGAGTAGTCGGAGCTACTGCCGCCTTGGGGGCAGGCGCCACAGCCAACGGCGCGCCCTGCGCAGGCCGAAGGAGTGGCGGAGGCCGGTGCGACGTTGCCCCCCGGCGCGCCGCATCAGCGTAGGGTGTAGTGTGAAAAGGCGAGCACCTTTTGCGGGCTTCCTTAAATGAGATGTTTTCTTTGACTTTGAGAGTGATAATGTCCTTTTCTTTTTTCCAGTTCGGACAGGACCGCGAGTAGGCTGCATGGTTGCCGTCACAATTGACGCAGTGAAGTGTGCTCGTGCAGTTGTCAGAGGGGTGGCCTTGTCCTCCACATCTTGCGCATGTTTGCTGACCACGGCAGTTCTGCGAACCGTGGCCGAATCGCTGGCATTTCAAACATCGCCTTGGATTTGGTATGTACGGACGGACGGCTATTTGATGTACCCAGTTTCAATGGCTTGTGGTAGAGTGCTTGATGCAAAAGTTAGTACTAGATGTTTGGTGGGAATTTCTTTGTTATCACGTCTGATGGTGATACGTTTTACACTGGTCACGTTTTGATCTTTCCATCCTTCTACAGTTCTTCTTCGGACAATTCAAGGAGGTCTGTTTCTGACACGACTCCACGTGAGCTGTTCATTGATCTATGTTGGGAGACAGATATTGGAGTGTTGCCGAATGTGACAAGGCTGCCAAGTTTTTCATATTGTTGTCTTTCGGGCAGCTCCAGCAGAAGGTCTCCACTGACCATTTTGGTCACCTTATAGCCCGGTCCAAAGACTTCAGTCAATGACTTTGCTACGACAAACGGGGAAATGGATCTGGCTTGCTTCTCTGAATTTTCACTGTGTATGACGTGGAATTTCGGATAGGTTGTTCGAGGTCGGCAAAAGGAGGTTAGTTCGTCGGTGCGTACCCTCTTTTGAGGGTAACGATCGAGTAGACGTAGAAATGCAGGTGTTTCCATAGGAAGTATTTGTATTTCGGCAGCAGTGGCGGCCACCCACCATGGAGTCCAACTAGGGGACGCTGCAGCACTTAACATATAAGGCTGCAGACGCCAGCCGTACAATGCCGCTATAACCTAATATATTATGTCCAAGAGAGGACACATATACATGGTTAACCCGAGCCGCCTACGAAAATGGTGAAGTAAACGAAGAGATTAGAAGAAAGGACAGCGAGGAAAGAAGATGGAAAGTGAAAGATCGGAGAGGGGGATAGGAAAAGGCGACCGCCGATTTCCCCTGGGTGGGTCAGCCCAGGGGTGCCGTCTACGTGAAGCCGGGGCCAAAGGGGTGTGTTGCCTCTTCCGGGGGGCCTTAAAGGTCCAAACACCCGGCGGCGGCTCAACCCCCAGGATCCCCTTTTCCCCGGACACGGCACAGCCACGCACTGCTAGGCGTGGGAGGGGTCGAAGCCCCCCGTTAGCTCGGGTCCGTGGTGTCGCTACACACCAAACGCCTGTTCCCACAGACGCCCCTGCGGGGTGTGTATTCCCGATTAAAGAATTGTTTGCAAAACTAGCACAAGAAAGGCATTACATCAAAACTTACAAACTACTCTATAAAGTTAATACTCATACTACTCTAGCTAATATTAATAAACGAAAGAAGTGTACATTTAAGGGCTCGTTTTCTTTTTTAGACACAATAGTATGTTTTGTTGCATGTTAACACATTTTGACAATAACTTGAATCCAACTCAGAAATCAAGATGAAAGTTTTTCTGAGCAGAAAACCTCTTTTTTTTTAATTGTGCATAGATGTAACCACTGCACAACCTGATTACAAAGACAACTGCCATCATTTCACTTACCTGCTCCACTGCGCTGCTGTCACTGCATGTCGTTTCTTGCAGCAGGCTTGCAGCGTTCATAGGCAGCGCTTGCAGAAATCTGTTGATCTCCCAGTAGTAGGGCCACGTAATCTTGTCACATCCAGTACCCTTTTTCTTGTTGATGTCTCTGAAATAACAAGGGTAAAACTCAGTCATGTTTACACTACACTGTCAACATAAACAAGTGAACATTTTCAATCAGCTGTTACGCACTCGAGTCGCTCGCTTCGACAATATTTATTCTAGCTTTCTGGAAATGCGTTCAGAACAGTGACAGTAGTAATATAGTCATACCGAGCTCTCTGCATCTGCTAGGACTCGATCAATCCCACGCACTCAGACGAGTCTGTACGTGAAAACGCTGGGACGTGCATTCGCTTCATCCGCGACGTGGCGGGGAAAAAGAATGAATGAAAAAGATACGTATTGTATCTATTGGAAGTTCTCTAGAACGCAAAGTCATAGAGGCACCCATGGCAGTTGGTGGTGCGA